>NC_137454.1:93581273-93845974 GCF_964235325.1 Thermobia domestica
ATAGTTAGGATTGAGATTCTACCACTCAAAATGACTTGGATAGGGAATACACATAATGCTTAGGGACAACAGAGAAATCTAGTTTTTGTCGATCGTAGCTCCAAAACAAAAGTCTAGTGGTCCTTACCAATTTTGACTTTATTATAATCAGTGGCGTATTTACGATTTTGTTTCGGGGGGGCTTTGCTTGAAAATGTGAAAATTCTGCAAGATATTTCATATACTTTACTATAGTAAGATTTCAGGGGGGCTTAAGCCCGGAAGCCCCCTAAATACGCCTCTTATTATTATTATTATTATTATTATTATTATTATTATTATTATTATTATTATTATTATTATTATTATTATTATTATTATTATTATTATTATTATTATTATTATTATTAACGGAGATTAGCCTTCTAAAATTAGAATTTCCTTCTCCCTTTATTTTACATAAAATTTAACCTCTATGAAAGTGTTTCTCGTTGGATTTGATAGAAAGTGAGGTAAGCGGCAACCTTTTGTTCTTTCATGTTGAAAAGGATAAAAATAAAAAGTACTAACTCAACACGTTTCACCCTCACGCAACGTGGATATCTGACACCTTTTTGAAGTACGTACGTGCATGTTAATGTCAGACAGAGAGAAATATAGTGTGTACTTCGCCATCATCAGACAAAGAGAGAGCTCTTTTATATTTTTCTTTCTGTCTCTCTCTCTCTTTGTTGGTTTGTTTGTTAGTGTAAAAGGGTCGCGAAACTACTTTATATATATATATATATATATATATATATATATATATATATATATATATATATATATATATATATATATATATATATATATATATTACAAGCTATAAAGTTATAACAACAACATATTGCATAGTAGATTAATTTTGGAAACCGTATTCGCTCTACGAGAAAAAATAGAACATATTGCCGATTCGTACAGTCGGTACAGTTCATCTACTACCAACTAACAACACAAGATTGTTAAAGTTTCATAAACTGTAGTAACGGGCAAAGTTTATGATATTTCAGGACGGCGCTCCGAGTTCCCTTTAAACAGTGATAACGAATGAGAGGCTGCAATGTTGCCACGTTTCGTCTATTTTGTCAAAAGTGAAAATTTTATATATAAATTTATTCATTTAAAATATATATATAGGGTGTTTGAAAACAACACCGACAACGTTTGGGAGGTGATCCCTGACACCATGATAAGACGAAAAGTATAGACCAACCTCGGTGCACAAATGCTTAATTCCGTAGTCGGGTCAAGACTTCACTTAAGAACTAATATGTATCGTATCCTATCCAAAAATATATGTTTCAGAATCCTGCGGTACTCACGCAACAATTTTTATAGAGGGAGTTTGGCTACAGGCATATAATTTGAAGTACTCACCAACTACCTCTTTAAAAAATTGTTGCGGAAGTACCACAGGATTCTGAAATATGGATCTTTGGGTAGAGCACAAGATACTAAGTGAAGTCTTGAGTCGACGACGGTAGGTCCCATAGCTTAGCATAGCACACGAGCATAGGCTCATTTTTAGATATTTGTGCGCCTAGGTTGGTCTATGCTTTTCGTCTTATCTTGGTGTCAGGAATCACCCCCCAAACGTTGTCGCTGTTGTTTTGAAACACCCTGTATATATATCACCTGTTTGAGCTGTAGTACGTCTTTTTACTCATATCCCTTTACTACATGGCAACATCGTGTCAAAGATTTCGTTTCATTTGCGTAGCTCACTCGCCATCGTTTGTGTCCCAAGCTTTAGTTTGAAATCACAGTTTACATTTGATTATTCATACTTTTTGATCGCCGGAGCCGGTGATGTGGTCCAGTAATCCCAGTAATCCAATTATCTTGGAGTGTGATGGGGGAAAAGTCCTATACTGTGATGATTGATTTCACAGGATGATTTGCGCACCCTCCAACTGCACCAGCATCAAGAAATCCTATTTTGGTTTGGAGTACATTAATGGTAAATCCTGTATTCCATAATCTTCATGCAGCAATGATGACGTAAAATACAAGACAAAGTCATACTAACACTTTTGATTACTTCGCGCACAAGGGAACAAAAGCTTGTCCATGATTATTATGCTGTGTTAGGTTACTCATTAGGATTAGGATTAGGAATTAGATTTCTGGGCTTTCGGCATCTATGGTCACGTTAGCCCCTCATGCGTGAGGTATGACGTCTCTCAGTGATCACACTATCTGGGGAAAGGGAAGGAAGAAAAGATTGGGGATAGAAGGAAGCGGATTGGGACCTATATGTTAGGTACCATCTCAGCATTTGCCTAGTGTGAATGAGGAAATCCTCACTCAGAGTGGCTGGCCTGAAAAGGCTTTTAAACTTTTTTGGCGAGTAACTCCACCGAAAATCTTATCAGGGACCGCTTACACCAAAGACGATTTATTTAGCGACTACGCTACGCGGGGCTAATATGTTACTTACATGTAAAAGTAGTTATTAGCTACCTGCTAAGATCTTGCTTTATATTATCCTACCAAGTTATGTTTGGTCTTTTCAAAGGTCTAATTTTAAAACGATTTCCTAAACACAGCTGACACGCACCAACCACAAGTTAAATGTTCTACTGCCTTACTGATTCTAGCTATTTATGTTAGGGTAAGTAGGCGAGAACCTACAGTTGAGCAGGAGATTTAGATGTAGATATTGGTGGCGTCAGGGACATAGTTACGCCTCTATGTGTGAGATGGGATGTAATACGCAAAAGTGCATGAATAACATTTATTTATTAATTTATTGCTAGATGGATACAAACATTACATAAATTAAACTCAATTTTTAGTTGTTACATTCTATTTTAAATTACAAAATTAGACACACGAGAAAAGTTATTGCTTTTGTATGATAATAAGCGATAATACACCGAAATTTAGTTGAAATTAGTAGTAGATGTGGATGTTATAAAAGAACCATTTTGATCAACATTTCTTACAGTTGCTTGACATGTAATAGCAATCTGTATCCCATCTTGGACATTGCGTTTTATTTATTCTACCCACTGAGTTAGAATAGAATAGATTTTAATGGATACACTCATATTAGCTGTAGTCTCGATTTGTGCCTGTGGCTAGAAATGTAATCACTACCATGTGTTGCGTTGCACCAGCGTCTAATGGATGGATGGATTACATTTCGTTTCCCCCTCCAGCCTTCTCTCTCTCTCTCTCTCTCTCTCTCTCTCTCTCTGAGAGTTTGAATGCTGTAAAACAGTTGTAAAAGTAGTGAACAATATGGTTCAACCATTGCAGAAAAGTTTGACATAAAATCGAAACTTTTTTTTTTTTTCAATCTTGCACATAAAGTCATTCTTTTTCCTGGATGTTTGTTTCTGTGTCCCGTATACAAGTCCATATCGTTGGCTTGGTATTCTTTTAAATTATTATACTTGTAAATAACTGCAGAGAACATATTGTAGGTGTTCAGCACTTTTATATATGTAACAGCGTTATATATGTAGATATGAATAATTTTTAAACAAGGTGAAATATAGTTGATGAACCGAGCTCAGACGTTCCTGGAGTGTAAGGCTGTGGAACGCAGCTTCTGTTTGTCCTTAAGCTCATTTACACATTAATTTCCAAAGAAAGTGCTAAAAGAAAAGTACCACATATAATGCAAGCCGAATAAATTCGAACCAGCACAGAACGAGTTCGGCCACCAAATATAGCGGCCACCAATTCCTTATAAAATGACCTAATTGCCCACCAACTTTGGTTTAGATTCTGTCAGTAGGTACTGAGAAATGAAGTAACACATCCGCACACATACACCTGGATGGAAACTAGAAGCTCTGGTTAAAAAAAAATGTACTAATTAGTAGTACCTGTAAACAGTGATCTGTGTTACCTGTGAGGTAGCCAACCCGAGCAGCCTAACTGTATTTCACGTTCTCTACAATTCAGCCCCAGCAGAAAACTACATGTCTATTATAGTATGTATTATAATGTATAGTTCAAGTTAAGCATTCCTTTTTAGCATAAAGGCTATATTAGTAATAGTACCATGTAGTGAATTATAGTGAATGAGAGGGTATTGAGAAGTATTTATCTCTAAGGACACAGTAAAATTGGAGTATGTTATCAGATTGGTGATAAAATGTAGGAAAAACCAAAGTAGTGACTAAGAGGCTGTATACTCAAATATTGAAAACCATACACCGTCCTCGTATATTATTTGTAACATATGACACTATCTGTAGCAGATCAATAGTAGGGAGGGCAAAAAGAACCACACCAATCATGTGATTTTTCTCCTAGCTGCAATTAATTTATTAGAATATTAGCTAACACTATAAGCAACAGTTGAAGTAATGGGGCAAATGAATAATTTCGTTTCACCTATGTTTTGCATTATTCTCTTCTGCAAATATGACTGTTTGTTGAAGTTTAGCGTTTATTTTCAATACCAAGGCAATATGAGACATGAGCATACAGTTTAAGGTAGAATCCGAATCACAGAAAGGTAGAATCACCGTAATGCGTCCAATGCTTTCCTATGAACTCGAACCCGGAACCTTGTGCACAAAGGCACGTGTCCTAGCTACTAGACCAGCGGGAAGGCTCCAAAAATATGCAGAGTGATCAATAATTGTTTGACCTCTTATTTAAATAAAACTTTGTGCTGCACGCAAGGTACTTATGTAGCAAATGTCTTAATATATTAAGATGGTAATGTGTAATTTCTACATATAAAAGATTCTAAATTAAGATGTCTGGAACCAGGGCCGTGCTGGGATACTAACGAGGGCGGTAGACGAGTCTACCAAAAGGTCGCCCATACAGACGTGAATATATATATATATATATATATATATATATATATATATATATATATATATATATATATATATATATATATATATATATATGTGTGTGTGTGTGTGTGTGTGTGTGTTATAACTTAATTAATGATAAAGTTCTTCTCGGGCAATCAGCCAGGTGAAAACTGGTGGATAGGCCAACGTTTCGAGAGCTGTCATCGCTCTCGTCATCAGGGCAATTATGCAGAGATCAGCGGATATAAGTAATATATACTCTGGGCTGGAGAAAATGCTGATTCCTGATTGGCTGAAAATGCTGGTTCCTGATTGGCTGGTTCAATCTGAAAAACTGGAGCTGTGATTGGCTGGCTATGTTCCGTAATGTAATTTTCATGTTCTCTGCAACGTTGTTCAATGGTGCGTCCTGTTTGTTCTATATAAGCCTTTCCGCATTCACAGGGTATACGATACACGCCTGGTGTCTTTAGGCCCAAGTCATCTTTGATCGGGCGAAGTAAGTTCCTGATTTTTGGTGGCGGCTTGTGTATGGTCTTAATGTTGTGTTTTTTCAGAATCCGGGAGATCTTTCCAGAAAGTTGTCCAGTGTATGGTAAAACTACTATACTCAATGGTTCTTCAGTTTCTTCTTTGGATTTCCTCTGTTTAGAAAAGGTCCTTTTCAGGGCCAAACTGATATCATACTTCTTGTAATTATTCTGGAGTAGCGTCTTCTTGAGATGATCCAGTTCCCGAGGGAGGGATTCTTCGTCTGAGGTGTCTTTCGCTCTATGTGCTAGTGTGCTGATGACGGTGTTTCGCTGTGACTTATGATGAAAACTGTTGCCATTGAGATAGAGGTCAGTGTGAGTAGGTTTCCTGTAAACGCTATGGCCGAGACTACCATCGGGCTTCCGGCGGATGAGAATGTCCAGGAATGGCAAGCATCCGTCCTTTTTACAAGAAGTATGATATCAGTTTGGCCCTGAAAAGGACCTTTTCTAAACAGAGGAAATCCAAAGAAGAAACTGAAGAACCATTGAGTATAGCAGTTTTACCATACACTGGACAACTTTCTGGAAAGATCTCCCGGATTCTGAAAAAACACAACATTAAGACCATACACAAGCCGCCACCAAAAATCAGGAACTTACTTCGCCCGATCAAAGATGACTTGGGCCTAAAGACACCAGGCGTGTATCGTATACCCTGTGAATGCGGATAGGACAAACAGGACGCACCATTGAACAACGTTGCAGAGAACATGAAAATTACATTACGGAACATAGCCAGCCAATCACAGCTCCAGTTTTTTAGATTGAACCAGCCAATCAGGAACCAGCATTTTCAGCCAATCAGGAATCAGCATTTTCTCCAGCCCAGAGTATATATTACTTATATCCGCTGATCTCTACATAATTGCCCTGATGACGAGAGCGATGACAGCTCTCGAAACGTTGGCCTATCCACCAGTTTTCACCTGGCTGATTGCCCGAGAAGAACTTTATCATATACGCCGCCAGGAAAGCTTCAAATCTTACTTCAACTTAATTAATGTCTTAAACATCCGGAGGTGTTGGCTGTCTCCGAGATAAAACGGAAAGTATAGACCAACCTGGGTGTAGAGATGCATCGGAGCTATGAACACTCGAAATTTAAAAAAAAATGCAAAAACAGCCATACCCAAGAACATCATGTCGGATCGAAACTGGGCAAAAGAGAATGTCCATTATATTTAATTGTAGATTCCATTAGTGTACAATCGTGTGGATTGCAATAGCGGTGCAAGGGTGACTCCCAATGAGATACGTGGAAAATTGCCCCTTTCGGTTCACTAGTTTGTGTGCAGGACCGGTTGGAATGAAATGCGATCTATAATAGACTCAAGCTTATAGGCAAACGATATCTATATATATAAAAGAGAACGTACAAATCCTTTGTGAACTCATCACGCTAATACGGCTGAACCGATTTCTTTCATTTTTGGGGGGTTGTTAGGATTTGGACCCTAGATGGTTTTTATCATATCACTTTAATTTTTAATTACCAGTGTCTTGAGATAATGGACCATTCAAGTCTCCATAGTTCATCATAGGTAAAAATAAACGTATGTATATGCAACCCGCATGACCACGTGACTCGGCGGGTTAACATAAATGACAGGCGCTTGCAATTTGAAAGCGAAAAAGTAAAAATTATCTAAGTAACAAAGTTTATTGCGTTCCGGGGTGACCGCAGCGAAGCGGGGTGAACGCTGCTAGTATGCTATAAAAATAAACTTTCAAAGAAAGAAAAAAGTTTGTGGGGAATCGAACCCAGGTCTTCTGCCCAGTAAGCTCACGTCATTCCCCTACACTACTGAATTCCTTACTTTTTCGGCTTCCTACTTACTGCCCACATAGTACTGGTACGTAGCGGGGCTGCAGCTCGGGGAATTATATACCTCTAAAGTCGGAAACATACTTAATTGTTTGGATCCTTCCGCAAAACATACAAACACCAAATTTTGCATACTTGTTCGTCATGTGATGTGAGTAATGGGAAAATTCGGATATCATGAAAAAGGCGACATTTTCCATGTAAATGAAGTGTCGAAATTTTTCGTCGTTTCGAAATGCTGGTTTTTAGAGTAGTTCCGCATATCATAGAAACGTCATATTTTGTCAGACAGTGAAGATAGGAACATTGTTTATGCTAGAAAAAAGAGCATTAAAATTCGTTTTGGTTTGGCGCCCCAAATCGAAAAAATGTGAAATTTGTAATGGCTGTAATGCGTCTAGGACATTGAAATTCCGAGGTGATGTTTATTCTGATGCGTAGTTTGCGAATCCGCCCTTATACTTGAAAAAAATAGACATTTTTGGTGTAAGAAAGTGCTAGGGATGTTATAAGGGGGCGTCTAATTCTAGACAACTTGTAGATATAGTGGTATCACGAAATTGCGTTCAAGAGTGTAGATTACAGCGTAAGTAAGGGGAAAAATCGGACATGTTGGAAAAGTCGTCATCTTCGATTCAAGATGGCGGTTCAAAAGTTTGTAACCATGAAAATTGTAAGTTGTTCTCACGGTAGGACAGTCATGTTCCGCTATACTCTTAAGGATGAAGTGCAGTTTCAATGAAGAAACAAATCATTGGAGAAGTCGCCATCTTAAATGCAAAGATACCATGTTGTTGAATTGGCCTGATCTGTCTTGTTATGAGCTATGTTAAGCATAATAGAACAAACATGAATCAAAGTACGAGCATAGTTCAGAGATAATGTGTGGGCTTTCTAAGCAGGTCTGGGTTCTATTCCCGACTAAACGGTTTTGTATTTTTTTATTTACTCCATTTCTTCGTATTGGCAAAGTACTTTCTGTTCGTATAGCGGGAACGAAATATTTTCATTATTACATACGTAGAGGGAAAATATATATTTATACGGCAACTTTTGAGATGGTCCCGAAAGGAGGCAATATGTTCGTGTGAAGTTTCAAGACGATACTGAAGTATTTAAAATCAAACATATGTAGCTTTGAAAATGGAGCATGAGCAGTGTCTCTTTCGGAAGCAATGTTCCGGAGGTGGTGAATTATTAGCCCGGGGGCACTGCTGATAATATTCTATTTGTTATTGTATTATAAACGTATTATTTGGATCTCCTCCCGGGGCGCTCTAACGAGGCAGTGTCCCCCGAAAAGAGTTTGAAAGAAACATTGGGCATAATTTTCACGATATAGTGTCAATACAAGACAACAATACATTTTGTCTCGCGACAAGAGTGTCTGCTTCAAACCGGAAATGATTGCAAAATATCTCTCTCCCCTTTTATGTCCCTCGTTAAGATACATGCGTATACCAAATTTGAAGCCAATACCACAAGTTTAAAGTATAAAATATTAATTTTAAGGAAATACACACACACGCTCATACACACACACACACTCATAAATTGGTACCTCTTGAAAATTGTCTCGTCGTCAGCTTAGATAGTTAAATATATAAGATACGTGGAAAAGTGCCCCTTTCGATTTAATAGTTTTAGTGGCGGGACCGGTTGGAATGAAATGCCGGTATAATAGAATCAAGCTTATTGGCAATCACCTATGCTATAAAAATAAACTTTCAAAGGAAGAAAAATTGAGAAAATAAATTGTCGGGAATCGAACCCAGGTCTCCTGCCCAGTAGGCTCACGTAATTCCCCTACACTACTGAATTTCTTAGATTTTCGACTTCCTACTTACTGCTCACATGGTACTGGTACGTAGCGGGCCCGCATCTGTTGAATTACAGCTCTTAAATCGGAATAGTAATCGTGTTATATATGCGTTTTTTTGTATCATTAAAAAAATGATGTCTTGTTATTGGATTGTAATAAGAAATGACGAAGACACCATTCTAATACACTGTTCTACTACAATGCAGAAAGTGGTGTTGTTTAAGATGGTATAAACAAATGTTTTAAAGCCTCCGATAATATTCATATTCTAAATTACCTAGTAAATAATCGTCTTCATTGAAAATATAAGAGTAAAGATACAGGAAGACTGTATATAATTGTCCAGTATATATAAACATTTCAAGAAGTCTTGCTGCCCAATAATTACTTTTGTACCAAAGGACACCATTATAATATAGTGTACTACGTTACTGTGCAAAAACTAGTGTTCAATCAAATGTTATGAACTAATGTTTAAAAAGCCTTAAAAAATCCATATTTATAAATTACCAACAAATTGCAGTCTTCCTTGGAAATACAAGACGAGAGATACAGGTAGACTGCAAGAAATTGTCCAGTAAATATAAAATATTTCAAAAAGTCTTGCTGTAGGTAATGTGTACTACTATGCCGAAGGATTCCATTATAAGGGACTTTTCTACTTACAGTGCAAAAGTAGTGTTCCTTCAGATGTTACTAACAAATGTTTAAAATGCCTCCAACAATATTCATATTTGTAAATCACCTACAAATTGTAGTCTTCATAGAAAATACAAGAATAAATATACAGGGAGACTGCAAGAATTTGTGCAGTATATATGAAACTTTTCAAAAAAACTTTCTGAGGTAATATGTACAACTATGCGTAAGGTTTCCATTATAATCCACTGTACTACATTATAGTACAAAAGTAGTGTTCACTCAAATGCTATGAAAAAAATTTAAACAATCTCCAACAATATTCATATTTGTTAATTACCTAGTAAATTGTAGTCTTCATTGTAAATACAAGAATAAATATGCAGGAAGCCTGAAATATTTTCCCACTCTTATATCACAGATATGAATTACTTTTCCTGCAGGCAATATGTACAATTAACAACAACGACACTATTATAATACATTGTACTAAATTACACTGCAAAACATAATATTAAAGAAATGCTACGAATAAATATATAAAAGGCTGCAAAAATTCACATTTGCAAACAGTGAGTGTTTTCGGAAAATGCAAGGTTTAAAAGGTAGGCTATTGCAAGACAATGTCCGCTGTTTATGTTCCAGAAAATAAATTCTGTTATTGTCTCTAACATGTATAAATGTTTGCAAAGTGTACATAATAAGCCATGTACGTGATTGGCAGAGTAGAAGTAGTAATAGAGTTCTTTCTAATAAATTGTGTGCTTGTTTTTCAAAGTTATATGGAAGGAATAATACCGGTTGAATTGAAGTATGTGTTGGTAACAGGTGTCTGCTGTAAAGGGAAGTGAATTCCTGAAGGAATAGTTTTCTAGAACTTGACACCTCATGGCAAAGCCATGAACGGGGGTCTGGGGGCGGAGCCCCCAGCGAGCTTTAGCGAGTATGGTTATATTTTAGAAATACAATAGGCAGTGATTAGTCGAACACTGCTTTAAAACACACAGAAACAATCAAATTTGTAAATAAAGAGCTTAAATTGAACTTGAATTCTTTAAACTGCGCTATATCGACTACGCTTGTCTGAAACTTTTTTGACAATAAATGACTAGCAGCAAGAAAACCTAAAACATTATCTTATCAAATAGACCTGCATGTTAATTGCTTTACTGGCTTTATACATAATTTGAAAAGTGATTGTACTGTTTACCTGTTCTCCCTTAATAACAACTGTATGAATGAATACTACAAAACTAATACACAGAATATTTTTTTTTTAAAAATATTTGCAATATATTTCTTAGGCCGTCTTTTATAAGAGCGAACTATACCCTTCGCAGGTTCTTTACCAACAGTCACTATATGAATTTACTATATTGAAATGGTATGTTACAGAACAACTAAAGCCATTAATATATAAAGTAATATTTTGAAGGGCGCTCTATGCGCAGGCCTTCAAATGAGTCTTAATCAACAGTAAAAGTATGTATTCATTGTACAGAACTGTGCCATATAAAAGAATAAATAAAACCGTTTATCTTTGATGTGGTTTCGCAAGGGCGCCTTACATAAAGGGCGCAGTGTACCCGTCACAGGTTCTTTACCAACAGTAAAAGTATGTATTCATTATACAGAACTGTGCCATACAGAAGAATAAATAAAACCGTTTATGCTTGATGTGATTTCGCAAGGGTGCCTTATGCAAAGGGCGCAGTGTACCCTTCTCAGGTTCTTTACAAACAGTAAAAGTATGTATTCATTGTACAGAACTGTACCATACAGAAGAATAAATAAAACCGTTTATGCTTGATGTGGTTTTGCAAGGGCGCCTTACATAAAGGGCGCAGTGTACCCGTCATAGGTTCTTTACCAACAGTAAAAGTATGTATTCATTATACAGAACTGTGCCAGTAGTATTGGCTGCACTATAGGACACTTTTTGGCCCCTGGGTCCTGCCTCAGGACCCATGGTCCCTGGCCGGGGTCAATGACCTAATTTATCCCCTTGGATGAGGTGTTATTACCCTATATGGTTATATGGGCGTATACAGGGGTCCATTCCCTTTCATAAGACATGGGTATATTAATGCACCCCTTGAAAAATTTGGGAGGGGTACCTTGGCCCACCCCTTAAATTTTGGAAATTGCCCAATTTAAACATTTGGTATTATAGTATAGGACCCTAATATGTATTATTATAAATTTGGATGGTCCACCTCGTTCCCTTTTAGGGGTACCAAATTGCCAAAATATAAACGTAAGCAATACGTAGTACCACGTGTTTGGTTTTGACCTAATTTATCCCCTTGGATGAGGTCCTATTACCTTATATGTTTATATGAGCGTATACATTAGTCTATTACCTTTCATAAGACATTGATATATTGGTGCACCCCCGGGAGGGGTACCTTGGCCCACCCCTTCAATTTTAGAAATTGCCCAATTTAAACATTTGGTATAATAGTATAGAGCCCTAGTATGTATCACTATAAATTTGGGTGGTCCACCTTGTTCCCTTTCATGGGTACACAATTGCCAAATTTTAGTACAACCACGTGTTTGGTCTTTTGACCTAATTTATCACCTTTGATGAGGTGTTATTATCCTATATCGTTATATGGGCGTATACAGGGGTTCATTACCTTTCATAAGATATGGGTATATTAATGCACCCCCAGGAGGGGTACCTTGGACCACCCTTTAATTTTGGAAATTGCCCAATTTAAACATTCGGTATAATAGTATAGAGCCCTAGTATGTATCACTATAAATTTGGGTGGTCCACCTTGTTCCCTTTCATGGGTACACAATTGCCAAATTTTAGTACAACCACGTGTTTGGTCTTTTGACCTAATTTATCACCTTTGATGAGGTGTTATTATCCTATATCGTTATATGGGCGTATACAGGGGTTCATTACCTTTCATAAGATATGGGTATATTAATGCACCCCCAGGAGGGGTACCTTGGACCACCCTTTAATTTTGGAAATTGCCCAATTTAAACAATCGGTATAATAGTATAGGACCCTAATATATATTAATGTAATTTCTCCCCTTTGATGAGGTTCTATTACCTTATATGGTTATATGGTCATGTATATGGGTTCATTTCCTATCATAAGACATGGGTACATTGACGCACCCTTTAAAAATTTGGGAGGGGTATCTTGGCTCATCCACTCGGTTTTAGAAATTTTTTAATATAAGCATTTGGTATCATAGTACAGGACTTCAATATGTACCACTATAAATTTGGATGGTCCACATCGTTCCCTTTCATGGGTAAAGAACTACCAAAAAATCAAATTTCGGAGGTTATTGACACCTATTTAGCACGTTATATGGGTATGTACAGAGGTTTATTACCTTTATATGTTTATGTTCCCTTTTAAATTTGGGAATTATCAAATAACAAAATACGGTAAACGTTTTCTAGGACCCATTGGTGTTCCTCTTATGACCAAATATTCAAAATTTAAAGGTTATTGACCGGCTTTATTATTGAATAAGTACAGGATTTATTACTTTTTCATAAGACACAGGTGTATTTGTGTACCAATCTTAAATTTTGGGAGGAGGTACATTTCTTATTGTCATATCAATAATTGGTAATTGGATAGTATCTCATTCATTGGGTAAATCATTGTCAAATATGAGTATGATCACGTGATCAGTTATTAACCTATGATGGGATTAGGAGTCCAGAACATTGGTACATTGAAACTTTGTAGGATAATTTGAGAATGCGTCATTGGTTTTGATTATTCCCGCCAAATATAAACGTAAGCAAGACGTTGTACCACGTGATTGTCCTTGATGAGGTAGTGTACAGGGATTCATTTCCTTTGTTGTGGTACTTCTTAAGTTTGAGTACACACACACTTCTAGAAAACAGTTGGTTCTACACAGGTAAACAATTGACGGACATTATTGACCTTATTGAACATATAATGATATGATTAACTCTAAGACTTAGGTATATCAAGAGAAGTATTCTTTAAATTTGGGAATGGTGATAAACAGAATTTTAACATAAGGTGCGAAATTTGAAACAATACATTGAACTTTAGTCACAGCTCATAGTCTAAGATCATTGGTGGTGATTGATTTGAAATCTGATAGCTAACCTTATTGAATCTTATGACTCATAGACGAAAGGCAATACATGCTACAACAGTTTGAAATTTAATCATAAGGTGATGTAATCTGACACTAGCAAAGTTATTGTTAATGCAATTTGATTGGATGATCACTATCTTTCCTGCAATCTGATTGGTTGATCACTATCTTTCGTGCAATCTGATAGGATGATAAGTTTTAAATCTTTTTCTGCATTCAGTTTTGTTTTAACATTTAAAAAGTTTTTGAATTTTTTTGTTTGAAACTTTGGTTTGAAATTTTTCGTTTTTAAAAATTTTTTGTTTGAAAATTTTCAAAATTTTGTTTGGGATTTTTTCGTTTGAAATTTTTGTTTGAAAATTTTTTTCGTTTGAAATTTTTTGTTTGAAAATTTTTGTTCGAAAATTTTGTTTATTTTTTTGTTTGAAATTTTTCGTTTCCAAATTTTTTGTTTGAAATTTTTTGTTTCAAAATTTTGTTTGAAAATTTTTTCGCTTCAAAATTTTGTTTGAATTTTTTTCGTTTGAAATTTTTTTGTTTGAATTTTTTTTCGTTTCAAAATTTTGTTTCAAAGATTTTTTGTTCTAAATTTTTGTTTCAAAGTTTGGTTTGACATTTTTAAAAGTTTGTGCACTCATTAGTAAAGAACCGGAACTGTTTAGAACTAAAACCTTTGACAACATTATGGTGCAATAGTACACGTCAGAACCTGGAGTTGTACTTGAAATGAAAAAACACAATTCATTGAAATGGATCATTTTATTACACTCCACATACATCCATACCAGATAGTGGTTCTGGATATTGTCGATACAATGTATTTTGAACTTCTTGCACTAGTTTTTCTTTAGCATATAATTTTAATTCCAGTTGAAGTCTTTTAAGGTCTAATGCAATATCAATTGGTGGAAACTCAATGTCCATTTGATCACAAATAAACTGTTTATCAATACAGGTATGCACCCACGAACGATGTTGACAACCATCACAATATCTAGATACATGTTGTACAATATGCATGACAGATTTTTCAAAATAGTACTTTTTCAGGAATATACTTGTTTTGTTGCACACTTCCACTGCATGTTTCACACACTGAAATACGCTGATGAATTTGTTCCATTCCGTTTGTGTTAGATACACCATGTTGCGAGGGACATGAAATGTACTCTTTTTACGTAACAGCACCATCTTCTCTTCGAGGACTGTACGCAGCACCACTTCATGATTTGAGCCTAATGATTTGACTATGGTCACATTTAGCTCATCATGAAAATAATCATTCATTTGGTCGATTCGTGAACATAATATTTGCCATTCTTCAAAGGTCAGTTGTACACCAAATTGTTCTGCTTTGCCCAATCGAATTACTGGTTCAAATGTTCTAGCACTGATACCAATCATCACATGTTTTGTTTGAAATATATTTATTGGATAATAGCTTGCGAAGATGAACTCTTTATCGTTAGAAGTACACATCTTTCCTCCTGAAAAGCACTTGCTCAAATCATTTCGTGGGATGACACTGTATTGGTTGAATTATAGTTATTGCTGACGTCATTGGTAAGGAATGAGCTGACGTTTGAATTCATGGTTTCATCACAGTTGCTGACGTCATGCCGACCAACCAAATTCATACAACTACGGCTGACGTCAAAGGAATGTGCTGACGTTTGAATTCATGATTTCATCACAATTGCTGACGAATCTGGCTGTGTACTAAATTCAAGTTGATGACTTCGACCCAAGAATCCTTTGTAACATAAAGATACAGATCCAGAATTTAAGAAACGCAGCAGTTCTTCTTGTTTTGATGCTTCCATGGGTAAATATCTTGCTGGTAAAATTATATTCTTATCATTTTCAAGCTTCACTACGATTCTTAATCCAAACTTTGTAGGGATCATTTGGCTAGCTAAGATTCTATAAGGTACATTCTGTTGTAAATCAGTAATCTTGGTAAATGATTTCATCACATCACGCGTGTTTAGAAACTGCAGACAAGTAGCCATGATGATGTTATCATGAATACTAACTCGAACGATACTTATATATGATGAAAAACTGATGACGTTGCATTATCATGTTCTGACGTGTACTATTGCACCATAATGTTGCCAGAGGTTTCTGCTCTAAACAGTTCCGGTTCTTTACTAATGAGTGCACAAACTTTTAAAAATGTCAAACCAAACTTTGAAACAAAAATTTAGAACAAAAAATCTTTGAAACAAAATTTTGAAACGAAAAAAATTCAAACAAAAAATTTCAAACGAAAAAAATTCCAACAAAATTTTGAAGCGAAAAAATTTTCAAACAAAATTTTGAAACAAAAAATTTCAAACAAAAAATTTGGAAACGAAAAATTTCAAACAAAAAAATAAACAAAATTTTCGAACAAAAATTTTCAAACAAAAAATTTCAAACGAAAAAAATTTTCAAACAAAAATTTCAAACGAAAAAATCCCAAACAAAATTTTGAAAATTTTCAAACAAAAAATTTTTAAAAACGAAAAATTTCAAACCAAAGTTTCAAACAAAAAAAATTCAAAAACGTTTTAAATGTTAAAACAAAACTGAATGCAGAAAAAGATTTAAAACTCATCATCCTATCAGATTGCACGAAAGATAGTGATCAACCAATCAGATTGCAGGAAAGATAGTGATCATCCAATCAAATTGCATTAACAATAACTTTGCTAGTGTCAGATTACATCACCTTATGATTAAATTTCAAACTGTTGTAGCATGTATTGCCTTTCGTCTATGAGTCATAAGATTCAATAAGGTTAGCTATCAGATTTCAAATCAATCACCACCAATGATCTTAGACTATGAGCTGTGACTAAAGTGTGTCAATAACCTCCGAAATTTGATTTTTTGGTAGTTCTTTACCCATGAAAGGGAACGATGTGGACCATCCAAATTTATAGTGGTACATATTGAAGTCCTGTACTATGATACCAAATGCTTATATTAAAAAATTTCTAAAACCGAGTGGATGAGCCAAGATACCCCTCCCAAATTTTTAAAGGGTGCGTCAATGTACCCATGTCTTATGATAGGAAATGAACCCATATACATGACCATATAACCATATAAGGTAATAGAACCTCATCAAAGGGGAGAAATTGGGCCAAAAACTAAACACGTGGTACAACGTATTGCTTACGTTTATATTTTTGGCAATTTTGTACAGCTAAAAGGGAACGAGGTGGACCACCCAAATTTATCATGATACATGTTGAGGCATGTACTATGATACCGAATGCTCAAATTGGAAAATTTCCAAAATTTAAGGGGTTGGCCATGGTACCCCTTCCAAAAATTTAAAGGGTGCATCAATGTACCCATGTCTTATAATAGGAAATGGACCAATATATACATGACCATATAACCATATAAGGTAATAGGACCTCATCCAAGGGGATAAATTGAGCCAAAACCAAACACGTGGTTGTACTAAAATTTGGCAATTGTGTACCCATGAAAGGGAACGAGGTGGACCACCAAAATTTATAGTAAGGTATATTAGGGTCCTATACTATAATACCAAACATATAAAAGGGACAATTTCCAAAATTAAAGGGGTGGGTCAAAGTACCCCTCCCGGGTGCACAAATGTACCTATGTCTTATGATAGGAAATGAATCCCCATACGTGACCATATAACGTATAAGGTAATAGGACCTCGTCCAATGGAATAGATTAGGTAAAAAAACAAAACACGTGGTACAACGTATTGCTTACATTTATATTTTGGCAATTTTGTACCCCTAAAAGGGAACGAAATTACATTAATATATATTAGGGTCCTATACTATTATACCGAATGTTTAAATTGGGCAATTTCCAAAATTAAAGGGTGGTCCAAGGTACCCCTCCTGGGGGTGCATTAATATACCCATATCTTATGAAAGGTAATGAACCCCTGTATACGCCCATATAACGATATAGGATAATAACACCTCATCAAAGGTGATAAATTAGGTCAAAAGACCAAACACGTGGTTGTACTAAAATTTGGCAATTGTGTACCCATGAAAGGGAACAAGGTGGACCACCCAAATTTATAGTGATACATACTAGGGCTCTATACTATTATACCAAATGTTTAAATTGGGCAATTTCTAAAATTGAAGAGGTGGGCCAAGGTACCCCTCCCGGGGGTGCACCAATATATCCATGTCTTATGAAAGGTAATAGACTAATGTATACGCTCATATAAACATATAAGGTAATAGGACCTCATCCAAGGGGATAAATTAGGTCAAAACCAAACACGTGGTACTACGTATTGCTTACGTTTATATTTTGGCAATTTGGTACCCCTAAAAGGGAACGAGGTGGACCATCCAAATTTATAATAATACATATTAGGGTCCTATACTATAATACCAAATGTTTAAATTGGGCAATTTCCAAAATTTAAGGGGTGGGCCAAGGTACCCCTCCCAAATTTTTCAATGGGTGCATTAATATACCCATGTCTTATGAAAGGTAATGGACCCCTGTATACGCCCATATAACTATATAGGGTAATAACACCTCATCCAAGGGGATAAATTAGGTCAAAAACCTCCGAAATGTGAATTTTTGGCAATTTTTTACCCATGAAAGGGAACGACATTGACCCCCAATACTGATAGAGGTACATACTGTGGTCCTAGGCTACCATACCAAATTTTTAGATTTGGCAATTCATAAAAATTAAAGGGAGGGGCCAAGGTACCCCTCCCAAATTTTTCAAGGGGTGCATTAATATACCCATGTCTTATGAAAGGGAATGGACCCCTGTATACGCCCATATAACCATATAGGGTAATAACACCTCATCCAAGGGGATAAATTAGGTCAAAAACCACCGAAATTTGACTTTTTGGCAATTTTTTACCCGTGAAAGGGAACGACATAGACCCCCAATACTGATAGAGGTACATACTATGGTCCTACCCTACCATACCAAATTTTTAGATTTGGCAATTTCCAAAATTTAAGGGGGTGGTCCTATGTACCCCTGCCAAAATTTAGGGGGTGGGCCATGGTACCCCTGCCAAAATTTAGAGGGGTGGTCCTATGTACCCCTAGGTTATTGACCCCGGCCAGGGACCATGGGTCCTGAGGCAGGGACCCAGGGGCCAAAAAGTGTCCTATAGTGCAGCCAATACTACTGTGCCATACAGAAGAATAAATAAAACCATTTATGCTTGATGTGATTTCGCAAGGGCGCCTTATGCAAAGGGCGCAGTGTACCCTTCTCAGGTTCTTTACAAACAGTAAAAGTATGTATTCATTGTATAGAACTGTGTCATACAGAAGAATAAATAAAAACCGTTTATGCTTGATGTGGTTTTGCAAGGCGCCTTACATAAAGGGCGCAGTGTACCCGTCATAGGTTCTTTACCAACTGTAAAAGTATGTATTCATTATACAGAACTGTGCCATACAGAAGAATAAATAAAACCGTTTATGCTTGATGTGATTTCGCAAGGGCGCCTTATGCAAAGGGCGCAGTGTACCCTTCTCAGGTTCTCTACAAACAGTAAAACTATGTATTCATTGTACAGAACTGTACCATACAGAAGAATAAATAAAATCGTTTATCTTTGATGTGATTTTGCAAGGGCGCCTTACATAAAGGGCGCAGTGTACCCGTCATAGTTTCTTTACCAACAGTAAAAGTATGTATTCATTATACAGAACTGTGCCATACAGAAGAATAAATAAAACCGTTTATGCTTGATGTGATTTCGCAAGGGCGCCTTATGCAAAGGACGCAGTGTACCCTTCTCAGGTTCTTTACAAACAGTAAAAGTATGTATTCATTGTACAGAACTGTGTCATACAGAAGAATAAATAAAACCGTTTATGCTTGATGTGGTTTTGCAAGGGCGCCTTACATAAAGAGCGCAGTGTACCCGTCATAGGTTCTTTACCAACAGTAAAAGTATGTATTCATTATACAGAACTGTGCCATACAGAAGAATAAATAAAACCGTTTATGCTTGATGTGATTTCGCAAGGGCGCCTTATGCAAAGGGCGCAGTGTACCCTTCTCAGGTTCTTTACAAACAGTAAAACTATGTATTCATTGTACAGAACTGTACCATACAGAAGAATAAATAAAACCGTTTATGCTTGATGTGGTTTGGCAAGGGCGCCTTACATAAAGGGCGCAGTGTACCCGTCATAGGTTCTTTACCAACAGTAAAAGTATGTATTCATTATACAGAACTGTGCCATACAGAAGAATAAATAAAACCATTTATGCTTGATGTGATTTCGCAAGGGTGCCTTATGCAAAGGGCGCAGTGTACCCTTCTCAGGTTCTTTACAAACAGTAAAAGTATGTATTCATTGTACAGAACTGTGTCATACAGAAGAATAAATAAAACCGTTTATGCTTGATGTGGTTTTGCAAGGGCGCCTTACATAAAGGGCGCAGTATACCCTTCTCAGGTTCTTTACAAACAGTAAAAGTATGTATTCATTGTACAGAACTGTGTCATACAGAAGAATAAATAAAACCGTTTATGCTTGATGTGGTTTTGCAAGGGCGCCTTACATAAAGGGCGCAGTGTACCCATCATAGGTTCTTTACCAACAGTAAAAGTATGTATTCATTATACAGAACTGTGCCATACAGAAGAATAAATAAAACCGTTTATGCTTGATGTGATTTCGCAAGGGCGCCTTATGCAAAGGGCGCAGTGTACCCTTCTCAGGTTCTTTACAAACAGTAAAACTATGTATTCATTGTACAGAACTGTACCATACAGAAGAATAAATAAAACCGTTTATGCTTGATGTGGTTTTGCAAGGGCGCCTTACATAAAGGGCGCAGTGTACCCGTCATAGGTTCTTTACCAACAGTAAAAGTATGTATTCATTATACAGAACTGTGCCATACAGAAGAATAAATAAAACCGTTTATGCTTGATGTGATTTCGCAAGGGCGCCTTATGCAAAGTTCGCAGTGTACCCTTCTCAGGTTCTTTACAAATAGTAAAACTATGTATTCATTGTACAGAACTGTGTCATACAGAAGAATAAATAAAACCGTTTATGCTTGATGTGGTTTTGCAAGGGCGCCTTATGCAAAGGGCGCAGTGTACCCGTCATAGGTTCTTTACCAACAGTATATAACAAGATACTTTGTATCGATTCATAATTGCATATATCTCGGGCAGAAAGTGCTTTTACACAAGCACTATACATATTATAACGTTAATTAAAATAATAGAAGAAGAATGTTTTAATATAAGAAATATATATTATTGTCTGGTTGGTTGCTATGTCGTTGTTTGTATAGACTTGCTTAACATGTTTGATTGCAAGACAGTTTGTGTGAATATACGTTGAAAGGTAATCAAAGAATAAATTATTTAATATTTATCATGAACTTGTAATTTCGTTAAAAGGTGATCATCTTAGTGAATAAAACATCAGAAGATATTTAAGTTATAAATGAGTATTGCCACTAGAGATATACTTATATTAACTGGACCAGGGTTGACGGCTACCTTTAGTGAGTCGTTGTAAGTAAAAGTATGTATTCATTATACAGAACTGTGCCATACAGAAGAATAAATAAAACCGTTTATGCTTGATGTGATTTCGCAAGGGCGCCTTATGCAAAGGGCGCAGTGTACCCTTCTCAGGTTCTTTACAAACAGTAAAACTATGTATTCATTGTACAGAACTGTACCATACAGAAGAATAAATAAAACCGTTTATGCTTGATGTGGTTTGGCAAGGGCGCCTTACATAAAGGGCGCAGTGTACCCGTCATAGGTTCTTTAGCAACAGTAAAAGTATGTATTCATTATACAGAACTGTGCCATACAGAAGAATAAATAAAACCATTTATGCTTGATGTGATTTCGCAAGGGTGCCTTATGCAAAGGGCGCAGTGTACCCTTCTCAGGTTCTTTACAAACAGTAAAAGTAAGCGAGTATGGTTATATTTTAGAAATACAATAGGCAGTGATTAGTCGAACACTGCTTTAAAACACACAGAAACAATCAAATTTGTAAATAAAGAGCTTAAATTGAACTTGAATTCTTTAAACTGCGCTATATCGACTACGCTTGTCTGAAACTTTTTTGACAATAAATGACTAGCAGCAAGAAAACCTAAAACATTATCTTATCAAATAGACCTGCATGTTAATTGCTTTACTGGCTTTATACATAATTTGAAAAGTGATTGTACTGTTTACCTGTTCTCCCTTAATAACAACTGTATGAATGAATACTACAAAACTAATACACAGAATAATTTTTTTTTAAAAATATTTGCAATATATTTCTTAGGCCGTCTTTTATAAGAGCGAACTATACCCTTCGCAGGTTCTTTACCAACAGTCACTATATGAATTTACTATATTGAAATGGTATGTTACAGAACAACTAAAGCCATTAATATATAAAGTAATATTTTGAAGGGCGCTCTATGCGCAGGCCTTCAAATGAGTCTTAATCAACAGTAAAAGTATGTATTCATTGTACAGAACTGTGCCATATAAAAGAATAAATAAAACCGTTTATCTTTGATGTGGTTTCGCAAGGGCGCCTTACATAAAGGGCGCAGTGTACCCGTCATAGGTTCTTTACCAACAGTAAAAGTATGTATTCATTATACAGAACTGTGCCATACAGAAGAATAAATAAAACCATTTATGCTTGATGTGATTTCGCAAGGGTGCCTTATGCAAAGGGCGCAGTGTACCCTTCTCAGGTTCTTTACAAACAGTAAAACTATGTATTCATTGTACAGAACTGTGTCATACAGAAGAATAAATAAAATCGTTTATCTTTGATGTGATTTTGCAAGGGCGCCTTACATAAAGGGCGCAGTGTACCCGTCACAGGTTCTTTACAAGGTTTATTTTTGATGTGGTTTCAGAAGGGAGCCTTATATAAAGGGCGCAGTGTACTTACCACAGATTCTTTACCAATAACAACAGTAAGAATTCACTCCCGCACCCAAAAGGATCATATGCAGCCTTCTTCCAAGAAAGTAACTTTTTCGTTTTTCTGGACCAATCCTCACTGATTACCTAACCTAGGTTCGTAATGTGACAAAGATATATTATAGGAATTTCCTACAAAAACGTCGTAATACTCTGGAGGTAAAAGATCGTGACATACTTAGCAAAGGTGTACCTCTGTAGTCGGCAATGCTCCGGCCCACAAAATCCAGGAAATATTGAATGTTGTACAATTTCTTGGTTAAGAGTCAATTCCCTATTTTAATATTCTGACCTCACGCCGTCAGATTTCCTGTTTTTAAAAAATGAGGCAGTCGCTGAGAGAAAGGCATACATTCGGATTCTGAATTCGGTACTTCGGATTCTGAATTCATTTCCACTGTGAAGCACTGGTTTTCTGGCCAATGTGACATTTCTACCATGAATGGTTGTTGAATTTTAAAAATCGTTTGGCGAAGTGTACTACTTTGCATGACTATTATGTAGAAAATGACAAATAACATATGTTAGTTTTAAACTTCTAGTTCTTATTCTCTGTATGTAAGAGCAAAAACTTACTGGTTGCCCCACGAATCCTAACCAACCCGAGTTGCTGTAGGTTAATCTTCGTAAATGAAAGGTATAAAACTTTGTTGTTTTCATATTTATTTTAGGTTCCTTGCTTAATATCTCTATTGGAGTAGCAGACAAAACTCCAATCTTTATTTTACATAGGACAACCAACTGTTTCAGTTTGGCTAGGGCTATTCTACTTTGAACCTTTCAATTTCACGAAACAAAAATAAATCTCCATTCAGGACAGGTCCGTATCCAGGAGGGGTATACGGGGGCCGCTCCCCACTAAATTTTTGTTGCCCGCCCTAAACTTTTCACGGTAGGCTTGCAAAAGAACTATAATATGTTTGGATCGGGTCCCTCCTACATTTTTGGGCTGGCTACCGGCCTGATTCAGGACCCTATAAGCAGCAGCACATTTGTATAGGACGAACCGGACAACCGGCCAGAGCTCCGACCTTCAGAATGCTACTCTAGAATTTTTAAAAATTTATACAGAACAGATTGTGTGACTTTAAATAAAATTCTGAAGCTTAGGAAATCGCAGAACAATCAAGCCGATTACAGTTCTATAAGTAGCCCATCTGCTGGATATCAACATAAATGTTCTGTGTATTAGTGAGTCCCATTATCCTTCAGTTCATCAACTAGTATTCCTGCAGATCAGTACCTATTAGGAAAAAGTTCTGTAAAGTGGTCAACATTTTTTCGTGATCTTCGAAGAAGCTTCGATGTTTAGCTAGACTATTCAGCTGCCGGAAGACTCTGATGCGAGGTTAAAAGAGAAGTGTTATCATTCAATGGGGAATTATCTCAAACTGATTGCCGCTTTGTGTATAAAGCTAATATCATTAGGAAAAATCTTTATGCATCATTTTCTCTTTCCGTAAGCAGCATCGTGTCTGGTTGAAGCACCTAGGATTAGCTGTATGCTTTAGGAAGTCTTTCAGCCATTATTTAGTTCCACTTCAACAGTCAGGAGCCATGGATAAATTTTGAAATCTGATTTTAGCATATTTTTTTATTTAGTCAAATAGATTTGATGCAATTTTATGCCCAATGACAAACAGATTAATGATCACTATCTCAGGAAAAATAGTGAAAATGTAATTACTTGTATAAAACTCATGGCAAGAAAAAACAAAAATTTAATGAAAGTTGTTTAAAATGAATAAGTACTGCACTCCATTATTCTTGATTGCAAATAACACTTGTTGAGTAGCTCTCTGTATTATTTCTATTTGTAAACAAAGACACCGTTAAACTCGATAGTAGTTCTACCTGCATGCATCTGCTTGTTGATATTTTGGGTCTGTTGTTGATACTTTTATTTTTGGTGTGTCATACAATCTTTGAGGGGCCCCGGAGAGCACACTTGCCCTAAGCTCTGCAAATGCTATGGCCGTCTACTCCTGTATGCCTATAAGACGGATTTAGTTTAAAGCTAACCGCAAAATGTGAAACTTAACTTGCCTGTTATCTTTTTATTTTTAAAAAATGATATACCTTGGATATTTTATCATTTTCAAAAGAAATTAAAAGTTTGATTTCCAAATTGGCTTTTCACCAAGTATTCAACAAGACTGAAGGAAAGATATTAAAGTTTAGTTAAGCACATATAGGCAAAAATGCAGACAATAACTTCTATATAGCTAGTAGTCGCACAATGAATTACTTCGGTCTTAAATTGAGAAGACTTTATTTACACTACAGTCAAAGACTATTAAACTTTAGAAAGCAAATTCCAGTTTGGACTGCTTGGATGCGAGACGCTGTAACTCCAAAATTGGAATTTTCCAGGAGAGAACATTAAACATCAAAATCTGATGTAAATATGAAGAGAATATTATTTACTATCAGTATTAGAAAAGAAACTCCATAATTTCGTTTTAGTTGCAACAAAATAGAAATATGAATTTTTCATGAGATATTAAACTTCTAGTTTCTATCCTGAAAAATTTTCCATTTTGGAGTGACACCATTTGGAATGCAAGAAGACCATTTAAAAGAAGTAAATATGCTATCTTGTCAACAAAAAATAAATAAATATACATTTAACAGAATATAACATAACATAGTTATTTTGCTTAGACCCTATGTGTGTCTATGTTTAAAAAGTCTAATCACTACACTAAAGTCTACACTAAAATGTTCAGATCATCTCATTTCGCCCTTTTTTAAACTTAAAAAAAAAACAATTTTGACACTTATTTACACATTTCTTGGCTTGTGTTTTCTACTTGTTTACAAGTACATGTTTTTTTTTAAATAATCTAATTATCCAAGAGAGACGTTCTGAAATTACAGAAAGCCTTCTCAGCTGGACTAATGACTAGCGTGCGCCTTTGGAACACCGGGTCCCGAGCTCGATTCTCATTAGGAGACATCAGAAATTTCTACGTATCATAAAGGTCCAGATTTCAACTTAAACTGTAAATCAACGACTCATGCAGCCTCGGTACTAAAAAGAAGAACGATACACTTCAATCCAACAAACTAACTCAACTGACAAAAAAAATACTTATTACCACGAAGGATCGAATTTCAAACCAAAAATTTTCAAACTTCGGTTGACGATGTGTACTCGGTCTGAACCGTATCTAAAAATAATTTGACCAAATAATTTATAATGTCTTTAAAAAGTACTAAATATTTATATATATTATTTAAATGTGTTTAAACTAACGTAAAAAGTCAGTACTCTTCCCTTTAACTCTGGTACTGAACGCTATAATCAGAACAAGCACGTACACACACCAAAAACAGTCGATTTTTAAAACGCAGGTTTAAATCCAATTACAAATATATGCTTCAATTTCCAATTCTGTTTGAAGTTTTACGCTTTTATATATATATGAGAAGTTTATAAATTTGTACACGAGAACCCATATAGTGGTTTTAGCGAGAAACTAATGATGACAATGATCATGAAGATAAATGTGTCTAGCTTACATAATGAACTACAGTAAATAGAGCACATGCATATGTGAAACCACAGAATTTTCCAGTTTTATATATATATATATATATATATATATATATATATATATATATATATATATATATAATCTAAATTCTCCCCTTACATTCCATTAGCGGTCATATTACAGTCACAAGTTAGTGCATCTAGCTGAAACCCATATGCATTCGCTTTCTCTTTCTCTCTCTCAAACACCCACACTAACACACAGATACACACATTTGCACATAGTCTTCACATGATATTTCAAAACCACGGCAGTGTAACCATTCGGTCACGCCCGTTTCCCACTTGCCCAGGTAGTCGCCCAGAGTGTTAAATGGAGCTTATTACGTTAACATAGAGCGAAACCGCATCACATTACCCGGCATTCACCCCACTTTCGAAACACAGACCATCGTCCATTATGTGGCTAACTTTACAAACAAGAGTCAAACCTCAAACCTGGCCACATCTTGACTGCCTTTGATGTTTATGTACCTGCAAACGCCTTTATACGTCACGTAATGTTCTCATTGGTCAGGAGGTTGTTTTTTTTTTTTTTCGATGGTCACTTTATTTGCAATTGATAATTAAGAAAATTGCCTGCCTGAAAGCTCCATTTACTGATCTTTTGTGAGCAATGGTTAAATGCAGGCAATTACTGAAAAGTAAATGTGACTAATTTTATCATATACACAACTATACAGTATAGTCTAATTTGTCGAATAGAATAATCATCTTAAAAGGGTATATATTTTGATACATTGCTACTTGTGTTGGGACCAGTGGCGTGGTTTTGAAATCCAGCTCTTTTAGAGGCGAAAGGTGGGGAACATCCTAATGTGCTGGCTGATTTTGCATGATGAGCTATGTAAACGTCAACTGAACTGGGTTCTAGTCCCGATCGTGGTGCGGAGCGTACGCTAATTGTGAGCCCCGTTTTATGTTGCATAAGGACGCGAAACACTATAAAAGCTACGGAACATCGCACTAAAATTGTTCCTTCCAATTCCTTAAACTAAATTACGTTATGCTGTAATTATTAATGAAATATTTTCTTGTGAAATACGATCAAAATTATAAAGGATTATCGGAAAGCTTCACCGAAAGAAAACTTGTCCTCAAAAGTAAACTATCACTTACAGAGTTGTTCATATAAGAAATAACTAACACCATATGAAAGGGTTATTAATGAAATATTTATTAAATAATAACAAAATTTCATGAGTGATATTTTACAACATTGACCAAAAAAATCCACAATAAGAGTAAACTATCCCTTGTGGATATTGCCATGGAAGTTATTTATGCAGCATTATAAAAGTAAATATTGAAATATTTATTTATGAAGTATGGTCGAAATTGCGTGAGTCGTTCTTGAGAAAGTAATCAAAAAAAATCTCATCCCCAAGAGTGAAGCACCTCTTGTGAGGTTTTTCGCAATAAGTAATTTACACAATATTATAGAGTTATGAATGAAACGTTTATTTTTGAAATATGAACAAAATCGCCTGTGTCATTTTTGAAAAAATCGCCCGAAAGGAACTCACCCCAAGAGTAAACTACCCCTCGTAAACCTTTCAGAACAAATGAATTATGCTACTATGTAACGTTATTAATAAAATATGAACAAAATGGCCTGAGTCATTTTTGAGAAAATCGCCCAAAAGAAAATTCATCTCAAGAATAAACTACTCCTTGTCGATTTTTCCCATATTAATGGCATATACCACATGATAGCGTTCTCTTTAGAAACTTGAATTATGAAATATAAACAGAATTGCTTGAGCCGTTTTTGAAAAAATCGCAATTTTCTACTATTATCCTTAAATAAACTACACTTACTTAATAGGGGTACGAAGAATATTTGAGAAAACTTCCTGGAACATCACATAAAATCCTTAAGTCTAAAATTTGGTCTCAATCCGTTGAACGAAATGGTTTCTAGGCGATTGCGCATCAGGACGGTAAACAGACGTAAAATGTAAAAAAAAAAAAAATCACTTTTTGGTATCAATGGAAAATTCGTAAATCCGTTGAAATTTCGAATTCTACTTTTTCATAACTACTCGTACCATACTTTCTTCTCTTCTTTTGTATCTCGGAAGTTAAAACTGAACTTACTTATTCATATTGTTGATTAGTAGGAGAGAGAATGTGAACTACTGTAATGTGAATGACAATAAATGGAAGTGGTATTTTTGAATCTAGTATTTATGCAATATAATATACTGTATCATAGTGAACAAACATTTTTGCAACATAGTTCTTATCTACGGTAATCATGGAAGGACTCAGCGGTATATACTTGATTTGTTTTAAACTTCAAGATTTTGCACTACTTTATAACAAAACACTACATTTGTGAGAGTGTTTTCCAAGTAGCACCTCAAGAAAGTGCACAGTTGCCAAGTTTAAATTTGCGCGAAAGTATCTATAAACACAACCAGGAGTAAAGTGACGGGTATCGAGGGGAGACGCCGTTCCTTCATTTCCAGATAATAACTGTACCGTCCCCACTTCCTAAAATATTTGCAATTGTTAAAAATAGGCAAGGTATGACGGTGTGACGTCATGCGTCCCCCTACTTTTTCATATACATTTTTATCCTGAACACAACAATTTGCTAGAGGATGAATATGAGTTCAACATTATCTTAACGTGCTGCACTCTGGATAATTGGACAATATGGTATATTCGTTTCAGAAAGGAAAGCTTGGTAACCTCATACCTGGTTCTTTAATACCTTGGTAACCTGGTTCTTTAATAAGATGCACCAATCTGTTGGATGGTTTTAGAATCTTCTTAACCGATGAATAGTAAGGAATAATAACGTTATAAGGTGCCTTCATGAACTATTGACAGTTATAATTGTAAAACTAGTATATTTAGGAAAACCTCACTGTTAAACAATGTTTTGAGTTGAAATGTTTCACAGATGATTGTAGTAAGGTAGTTATATTTTTTATTGTAATATTTTCAAATTAAAATAATCCATAACTAAAATGTTCCTGTATGGTAGAATCATGGGCGGCGATTAGGGGGGGCATTTGCCCCCCCACTTTTTTGAAGTAACCCATTAATGTATATAGTTTCATTTGGAAATGTAAAGTTTTTGTATGTATTACTGTCTCATAGAAAAAATGGTGCCATATAATATTTGTCATTGCGTGAGTATATATTGGTTGTTTTCCCGTGAAGTTAAGAAAGCAACAGGAATTGCGTTTTAATTGCCACGGAAAATAACCCCAAAATTAACCTATTGAAGCACAACAATTCCAGCATACTTTCAATTCAGGGGTATAGAAGCAAAACCTGATAAATCCATTATTCAATTTTGTCAGGAAACGAAGAAGAAGTGACGCCCTTATGCTTCAGAATTGTTGAACATTTTTTTGTTTAGTGATCAATAATACAAATGAGTGAAATCAACAACTAAACAAAAAAGTTGTTCAGAAATTCTGAAAACATGAAGGTGTAACTTTTTCTTCGTTCCCAGACAAAATTCAAAAACGAATTTAGAAGGTTTTGCTTCTATACATCCTTCTTACAATGGCTCGATATGTTAGTCAGCCGCTTTGAAACTAATTGAGGGAACATTTGCAAAAGAAAAAAAAAAGTATTTTACAAGGAATTCTTTAATTGCACAAAAATTGACAGTTCCTAAAATGTCTTTTCTTCTTTCTAAAGTAAGGAATATTGATTAAAAAAGAGCATAATAAGAAACAACTTCTACCTTTTCCATTGTTTTGTAGTGTAATATACGAGTGAAGTGGTGTGTTTAGGGGTGTACGAGTGTATACACAATTAAATTTAGTAAATTCAACATAATTCTAGGTTTTAGAATTATTTTGTATAACTGGAGTGTGAAATGATTCTAAGTGTGGTTGTGTTTTGATGTATTCCAAGTGAGTTCAAACTGGACCTAATGGCAACGAACATGTTTCGAGAAGCTGCACAAGCATACATGTATTGCTTTAAATGTTGTAGCAAATGTTTGTTGTATTTACTGGCTTTCATTTTCCAAGAGTAATAACATTCATTTAATAGCATATGTGGAATTAAAAATTAAGTTGTTCATTAATCCCCAGTTTCAATATTACTTCTACATAGCATACCTCATTATTCATTACTATGATTAATATTATCCTTTCTATTTATTTGTTTTGTAAATTTGTTATTAAATAATCTGATTACACAATTTTCCAGACAGAATGTTAAGAGAAAGAAATGAAATGAAAGTTTTGATTTTTATGTTCCACGCTTATGCCGGCTAGGCTAAAGGAGACGGTAAAGATTAGAAATACTGTAAATGAAATGGTGGAATGAAGAAAGTGGGAGGAAACGGGAGAACCCGAGAAAACCCACGCACACGGTGTTTGTCCGCCACAAGGTCCACTTGGCGGGAGCAGGGTTTGGACCAGGAACCCCATGCACCAGAGGTGAACGATCTACCACTGAGCCACCGCGACCCCCAGAATTTTAAGATGTTCATGAGCAAGTAATCAAATCTCTTCTTACACCTTCGTTGTTTAAGAGTACAAAGGGCTAGTGCCTACTTCTGTTGCTCTTGTCAATTTATTTAATAAAATATAAAAATACGATATACGGTATTTTAACCGAAAAATATAGTATCCTATTAGTTATACAACCTTTCGTCAAACAAAGTGTTGGAAACAACCAGGGAAACTAACAGTGATATACAAATATTCAGATCATGTCTTGCCCCCCCACTTTTAACGTCCAATCGCCGCCACTGGGTAGAATAGAGTGTTGCTTTTGTGTGGGTGGTTTCGACTTCGTCTCTCGGAGGATATTGACTTCTCAATATTTACCAACATCTTTAGGAGATCAGATCTATTTAAATTAAAAGGTAGGAACTTTGCTTTAGAAGCCATAAATAATAGCAATGGGAGCAGACATTACGTCCAGCCATGCAACAGGTCTTTGAATCATGACAAAATTTTAATTACCATATTTCTATAGGTTAACTATAGAAACTATAGGTTAACTATCCTTTCTGGTAACTTAAGAATTCTGTCCTTTGATGGAGCTAATTCCTTTTTAACTTTTACAGAACCAAAACAGACAAGAATATACCAAAATAAAAAGAATTCAGCTTTTATATTTATATCTGCTATAAAATTAAATTGAAATTATCATCTATGTTTAACATATATTTGACTAAAATTCTTAAATCAAAAGTCATGTAAAATATACCCATGAAATATAGAAAGATTTGTTGATTAATTTACGTATAAAGGACTGTGGAACACAGAATCTTGATAAAAAGGAGTCTTATGGCGTAGAAGTTGGATTCAATAATTACAGTAAACTCCGGATTACAAACTTAATCTGCTCCATAATGTTGTTCGTAAATGAAATTATTTTTCTTACTGTAATTAATGTAATATAATGTAATAAATGAATGCAATAATACAGTTAATCCATTATAGCCAAGGAAACCAGGAACTGTATGTATCTTTTTACATTTTAAAGTATTTTCCCAAAAAAAAATATACGAGGAGACCAAAACTAATATTATTCTTTGTAAAGACAAAAAACAAGTAACGCGAAGTGAAACAAGACAGTATGAGCCTAAAGAAAAATGCAGAAAAGAGCAAAAAGTAGTTTTTGAACACTGAAGTATGGTAGATAATGTTTGTAGCAAACGCGCAAATGGTGGGAGTTGTAGGTACAGGCATGGCATATGCGTGCGTTCGTATCTCGTAAGTTGAGGAAAAAATTGCTCACCAAACTTATTTGTAAGCCAGATTGGTCGCGAATCGAGGAGTTCGTAACCTTCCATTGTATTTTTATTTGAGGATTTGTATCTTCACTAGGGAACATTGAAGCGGAGCTAGCTAACAGGAAGCCAATTCGCTGCAAAGAGGCAAGGCACAGAATTAGAAACGTTTTATGAATGCATCCAATTGGGAAAAATAGTTCATTAAAAAAAAAAAACACTTAAAATTCTATTACAGAAAACCATCTTTTGAAGTACCCTGTATGATAAGTGATTTGTTGTGTGTTATCTGTCATAATCAAAAATGCATGTTTTTCGCATATTTTGTCCATTGTAATAAATAGAAGCTATGATATATATTAAGTTCCACACAATGGAAATATAAAAATCACTCGAATGTTCAGACTTTACCGCAACAGTGCAGTACGTGATTATTTGGCGTAGTGGTTATCGTGCTTACTTACCGGTCAGTTGGTCCATGTTCGAATCTTCAGCAAATATACTTTCAAGAAATAGCTTTGAAATGTAATACAGGGTGCGACAGTCCCAACTAAGCAGTTTTAAGGAGCAATAAAAAGTAAATCTGGATATATAGAGAAAAATGTTTTAATTTTCTAAATTAGTACAATATACCATTTTACATTCATTTAGTTTTGAAAATAATGTTCTCAAGATGGCAGCCGTTAGCATCAATACATTGTTGTAGACGATCCCTGAAGATTCGAGTAGCTCTTGCACACATATAGCGGGGTATGGCATTCACTGCGTCACTAATCCGCTGTTTTAACTCTAGTAGGGTGTGAGGGCGGCTTTTGAAAACCTTTTCCTTGAGATATCCCCAAATAAAGTAGTCACAAATGCTCAACTCTGGTGACCGCACAGGCCACTCGACATCACCCCTCAAAGAGACGAGGCATCCCGGAAACATTTCTCTCAAAACGTCAAGTGAAATTCAAGCTGTGTGAGCAGTAGCCCCATCTTGTTGGAACCACAAATCCCCCAATCCATGTTCTTCAACAATCTGGGTTGCAGAAAACGTTTCAACATTGAAACATAACGTGTGGAATTCACTATCACGGACACTCCTACCTCCTCAAAAAAGTAAGGGCCTACCACGCCAAATTGTGATATGGTACACCACACTGTCACTTTAGCAGAATGTTGCGGTCTTTCATGAATAATTCGGGAGTTACTTTCAGCCTAGTAGCGAAATATTTTGCTTATTCACGCACCCACTAAGATGAAAATGTGCCTCGTCACTACTGAAGAAAGCTGCATTCGGAAGGATCTGAGCAAGTATTTCTCACACAGATTTTGACGGTTGGCGTAATTCTTGAGCAATCATTATTTCGTAAGGATGGAACTTCAAATCGCATTGCAGAATTCTTCTCAAACTGAAATCCCCAATGCAACAGCATGTCGTCGAGCAGAACGTTGCGGCGATTGTTGAACTGCTGTTCTCACCCGCTGCTCATTTTCTGTCGTTCTGATGGATCTGCGTCGTCCATGTGTATCTATTCTTAGTGTGCTACCAGTTTCCTACAATTGCCGAACCCAGGACCGAATTGTGTTTGCATTAGGAACGGCATTGTTGCATGGAATGTTGAACTGCCGCAGAAAAGCTCGTTGTGTAGCGATCACAGGTCTGTTATTTTCATAATAAGCGCGAATGGCAAAACCACGATGTGCACCGGTCCAGACCATATTAGCTACTGAAATGGGGTCAACGACTGAACAAGAGCAGACCACGTGCAACTGCCTACCCCACCACAGCTTTCGCGGTAATCGATAGAAACTGCTTAGTCGGTTCTGCCGCACCCTGTATTACAGTTTCATATCTGGTTTCATCGTTAGATTTTTCTTAATGTAAAGTATCAATTTTAGGCACTATTAAATTTGATCACTTGCTATATTTGCTAATGTAACGTTTAGGTTTCTTGTTATTCCTGAGATATATGAAAAGGAAAAGTGATATTTGACCTAAAATTTGATATATAGTAATAAATAGTGTAATTAGTTACGCTGATTTATAATGAAATTGGGAAAGAGGCGGTGGTCAGTGAGCCACTCCCTGGATTCATCACTACTTAAGTCAGTTCGTAACGACAATATTATAGCAACGGAACGTTACACTTTGTTTAGTTAATCAAGGCTGGAAGTTCTTAACATATTTCAGATTCTGTCGAAAATCGAATTCAAAGTGAAATGTCACGTATCAATTCAAAAAACTTTAGTTTCAGCATATCAGAAAGAATATTTTGACTAACCTCCAAAACCTTGAATTTCATTGCAGTTTATTTTAATATTAATTCACTGAAAAACGAGCTGTGGATATCTGACATGATATTTATTTTTTCTAATGCAATTTGTCATACGAAATTCAAATCTGAAAACCGTTTTCCTCTATCATCTCAGGTCTTTAAGATATCGCCCAACTTTTAAATTTCACGTTACACCCATTTTAAAATTCCAACCAGCCGTGCAGAAATATGGGCTTATGCGCTGAATAATGCAGAGGCAAGCTTGAATAAATGGTTTCTCTGAACACAGTTCTTAATATGAACCTATACGGTACATATTGTCAATTTGTATTCGTGTTAACAACGGATTTTCAGCAGGGGCGGACTGGCAATCATAGGGCCCACCCTGCTAAATGAAATGAGGGCCCACTATATAAAAATGTAAAAAATGTACTTGGTATTCTTCATATGTATTACATATAAAAGTCTATCTTCGAACCCATAAATAGTATCCCATATATTCATACAAAATCAAAACATTAATTACAAAAAATCTGAAGTAGGAACATTTTAATAGTAACTCATACAGTGTAATTGGCATTATCATTTTTTATTGTGAACACACGCAATACCGGAATTGGTGCTTTCAGTTATTTATATAGTGCTATTGTTTTTTTATGTAATGAATTTAAACCATTTATTTAAACAAATAAATGTCATGTTTTAGAAAACTCATGTGCAATAAGAAAAAACTAATTAATCTCAAGTCAACTTTGAAACACTGAATAATTAAAGCACTGACAGAAATAATGTAAGTTTCTATCCTCATAAATCAGTTTTAATTTCAAATTGGTTGAAATTTTCTACTGAATTGCATACTGTAACCTAATATAATATAATATTAATATGAATGCCAGAAATGTATCCTAATATTAATATCTTCATTATGCCCCAGTTACACTCACAATTTCAAATATCTACCTAATTCTTTGGAGCTAGATACAACGATCGTCAATCACTTTGTCGTAATCAAACGTATATGATCTTTCTATGTATAAAAGAATAAAGTCTTCCAACAAATCTTGTCCGAGCGATGAATGCAACCGATTTTTGATCACTTTCATAATCGAGAAAATTCTTTCACATGATAATATATAATATCATCCATATAATGGACCATAAAGATTTAATTCGTGAAGCAGGTGCAGTGCACAAACTAGATACACTTTACACTCTCTTGTAGGTTTGCATTTCCATTCATCTTCCTCCTCACTCTCAATTTCATTATCTTCCTGTTCTTTATCTGCTCTTTTTCACTACTATGAGCATATTGCTCGCTGCTATGTTCATTTCTTAAAATATCCTGCTTTTTACATATTGGTGGATTATAGTCCATATAATGACGAGCAAATTGGAGCAGTTCCTCTGTCTTCCACAACAAACGACACGTAACTGGTGTCCCAATAATTGAATTACTGCTATCGGATTTGCTCTTCGATGTACTATACAAATAAAACACGAGCCGAGGGGAGCAACTTCATAGTAATTATTTGAGGTTTGTATAAAACAATCGTTGATAGTGGCGACTAATTTTTTTTTCGCTTTACCACACTGAAAAAAAAAAACAACGAAGCCTGATCCGATTTCTTTCGTCGAAGTTTGGTCTGAGGACAATGCAGTTCAAAGCGTTCCTGCTCCACCTCCACTTTCCACAATAACAATATCTACGAAACTATTGTTTCTTTAAAACATCGCCACTCGCCGGCTTGTAAAAGGACCGGAGTAGGCAATGGTATCCAAATCCAATAACAACCTGAAATCTACTGTGTTTCTTATATTAGAAAAAGTAGTAGTTAACGTGCTCGTTTTTAGCAGCTGCTGTATCACAAACTCCGCAATGTTTTAGGGCCTGATTGTCTCATAGACGGAACCTTTTCAAGTCGATAAACGTGAAGAAGAATAAGATCTGTTCATGAAAGTTTAACTTTACGTCTTTTTTATGCAAAACACAAGTTTGCGGGAGTTACCCTGCCATATTTTTGATGCTGGTAGGTTTAATTGAGCACATCTTTTTAAAATTGGTAGAGGGTGCCCACCTGTTTGGGTGGCCCACCCTGCATTTGCAGGGTAGCAGGGTGGGCCAGTCCGCCCCTGATTTTCAGAGTCCGAATTACCACGGGAATAGGAGGAAATCCCCCCCTCTATGGAACTGGGTGTCTCCCAAAGTGTCTTCAATTTCCCCATGTAAATTTTCTGGGACATACTCTTCATCCCCCTTGTAAAATGCTCTTTAATTCGCACCAACTGATCTTTATCACGTGTCATCAAGCAACATTGGTGATTTAAAAAAAACAAACCCCAGTATCTATTTTATTTCTTTGTGTACAGTCCGCGGCATAAAATTTGTTACAACAAGTCTAAGTCCAAATTAATAGCAAACTCTTGCCCAGTTTTCTTATGCATTCCCGCAATACATGTATCAATCGATTATTTACTTCTAGTATTTATTCCAACTCCTCTCCGTCCTCTACCTCTCCTTGTCTAAAGCAGTGTGTGTGACGTAGTACACTCTTTCCATTCAGCTGAAAAAGAAACAGGAATCAAGTTTACAATGTTATAGCTTTAAAACAGTCTTTTCCATTCGTTTGTTCTGAAATATTTTTAAGAGCCTAAATTAAAGGAAAGTCACACAATCTTCCTAGAGCTTCATAAATATCTTTAGTTTCATTCTTTTCTTTCTTTAAAGAGTGCAAGCTAGTAAGATGCTCCCTAAGAAATCTATGAAAATTGCCAAGAGCTCTAAAATATCTACGGACAGAAACGAGTTTTATTCAATGATTCATTGAATTTCTTTTCAGTAAGTGCAAGCAAATGTTTCAGGGGCGTCATTTGAGCAGGACAGGAGGGTGTAATTCCTCCTCTCTTGAGCTTCATAAATACGTATTTTTCGATCAAATGTATAGTAATACACTAATAAAAAGTGAAAATCTTATGTCGCCGGAGAATCTCTTCCTTTCCCCCCTCCCCCCCCCCGAATAAAGTCTAAAAGACACTGGTTTTAACAACAAACCTATAGAGTTACGATAGCACATTGCTAAAGATCTTACATTTGGTTTCAATAGTCGAAGGTTTGATCTCAAGCCATATGACTTCCTGGGTGGCATTGAGAGAGAGAGAGAGAGATTCAAGCATAGAGACAGAGTGGGGTGATTTGTATACACAGATTTAGAATTGGGGAAAAAATGATCGGACAGCATTCGTATTATGACGAAAATTCTGATTTTGTGAAAGATAAGAAGGGAAGTTTTCGAACTGCGAGGATCACATTAGGCAGTTGTCGAATTAATGTGGAGAACTCCTTTTAGAGCATCAGATGATTACGAAAGGAGAGAAAGATCTTCAGAACTGAGGAATTAAGATTTTAAAAAATCTGGTTTCGGCGACGGGTTTCGAACCACGAACCTTGTGGTCATCGAACCATGACTTTATCCATTTTGCTACGGAGGATTCTATTACTCGGTCACAAACGTTTCCCTTAGCTGCGTTGAAAGCTACCTTAAGGGGATATTCCAAAAGTTGACTCGGTAGATGCGCCGTTCAGTTAGGACGTAAACCTCTTGTAACTTAGTTACAATGTTCAAAATGAACTTCCTCTTCTTCAGGACACTTTTTAAAGCTTTAAAATTTGTTACTATTGTTTTAATTAAGTTACATTTGATAGAACCATCTGATAAAGTAGTGCCAAGCCTTGTGCGTCATTGTCTGTTAGGTTGAATGGTTAATGTAAGTTATTTTTACGTGGATGGTCCGAGCTTCCAATCAAGACCATTCTTATTGATTATTTTATTTGAGCTACGCTCATACTATATATTCCACAAGTTCAAGTTTGAAGTAATGTAGTCACAGCTAGTTTAATTCGAAATAATTTTCCAATATTATATTTGTTACTAAATTTACATGGCACTCCTCACTTGTTTGTAGCCCTGCATAAATGCAAAATTGTTTTAAAAGTATATTTTACTCTCAAGTATTATTGATTTTTTAAAAATTGTCCTTCAAATTTATTTTATAATTATTTTCTATTTCTTAATTATAACATATTTTCTATTTATATTGTATTCTATGTTACACGTTTATTATTTACATTTTATGTCTTACCTTTGAAGAGGAGGTTTTGACAAGTCAGAGCAGCAGGGACATACACAGGATGCAGGCCTTGGCAATCCAGAGCTTTTGCCCCCACAAAATCACTACTTTTTTTGTAAATTATATCTAATTTTAGAGATGATGATAGTAGGGGCGGATTCAGGGGAGTGCGTTCGGGCGATCACATCCCCCAGAATAGGGAAGTTTTTATACTTTTTATTTTAAAAGTAAAACATATCCTAAGTATTTTTTATCTTTGTATTATAAACTTAAATTAAAACCTAAAGTAGATAGGCCTTACTTTCTTAAGAAAGTTAATTCTGCAGAAGAGCTACTTCTCCTTTTCTATTTTTTTTTTTTTTTTTTTTTTTTTTTTTTTTGCAATCCGCTCTTACCTTGATTTGACTTCGAACGACCGCCCCTCCCAAACAATCATCCTGGATCCGTCCCTGGATGATAGACATTTTAGTAAAATATGCCCTCAATCGCTGAAATAAATTCCTGTCAAGCTTTCGATCGCTGAAATAAATTTCTGTCTACGGCCCTGCAAAACAGTGACGATTTTAGGGAGTGATCAGTTAGTAATGCCTCCCTGGAGCAACGACACTTCCCCAGAAGTCATATCTCCGATAATTCAGAATGTGATTTGTGCATTATCACTTTTCACTCTCAGTGTCTTGAAACGCACCAAAAAGGAACTGTTCTGAAGTATTTACTGGTTCTCCCTATGACCCCATTTCAATATGGCCAACCTTGGTCATATACACATCTGAAATATCACCTTTGATGTCAGTGATCCCGAAAACTATTCATTCGACACAAATATAGGATATTTTCGATTCTTTATTCCTGTCACCCTCCCATTGTCAACTCGAAGCCAACCAAGGCTTATTTTGGACTTACGCAGCATCCACAGTGTCACTTTTCATCTTTGCACATGAATTCGACACTAATTTCGTTCGATTTGACTACTTTTACATGTCTCCTTCACCTTTTGGTAGGGATTTTTTCAGTATATCGCACCCACAACTATGGAGAAATGTCAACCAACTAAGTATAATTATAAATTATCATCTGAAACACAACAGTACGGATGGACTTTTTCGCAGAGAAATTCGTTAACTACTGTTTCAATATCAATGTATTGGCTTTTTTTGCTCTGCATGCTGGAGATTGCCCAAGAGCTAAACTTCATTTTGTACTATTGTGTTATGAATATAGTGGTTTAATTCACTGAATACTCGCTTAGATGATGCTCTCGTCACAGGAAAAGTGAGATACAGTTATAAAAGAAAAACGAAACGAAATATGTAAGTTTTACGTCCCACGTTATGCCGACTACGCTAATGGAGACAGTGATGGTGAGAAACGAATGAAATCGTTTAATGAAGAAAGTGGGAGAAAACTGGAGAAACCCGAGAAAACTCATGCACACGGTGTTTGTCCATAATAAAGTTCATTCAGCGCGAGCTGGGATCTAACTAACAACTCCATGCACCATAGGTAAAGTTATAAAAGAATAGGCGTCTAAACAAATACGGAACACTACTATCTATGAGAGTTGTATAAGATTAGATTTTTATTTATTTCATTCTAAGTTGAAATTGCAATCAATCTTGATCTTCATTACTGTTCGAAATCCGGACCAACCAGTATTCCCTACTAGGGTAAAGATTAATTGATCGCCAACAGAAATGCAAAATCCTCTGTATAACCCCACGTTCCATCATTTCATATACACAATTAAGAGTCCAGTGTAACCTACCAGTTAATAAGTTTTCTTCTTATTATTATTATTTTTAACACCTCAAAAATATAGGCTCATAATTGAACCACTGATTGGAAAAAGGGAATAAGTACATAAAAATATTTTTTCCACTTTTAAGCTTTTCTCACCAATTGCAGTGCTACAATACAAGATTCTTCTTCTTGTCTTAGAGTTTGTCAGTTCTTTTGCTACAATTAATCAGTTATACACGTGTTGAAACAAATACAAATACGCCTCGGGAAGGTTTTTAGCGTTTCTAAAAACTTAGGTTTGATGTACTTATTCCCTTTTGCTGGAAATAGTTGCTGCAAGGACGTGATAAATCTTTTCGGTAGACTTCACAGTCTATAGCTCCTTCACAACTTCCTTTTCATCTAAGGCTAAGTAGTTACATTTTAGACATTGAGGAAAGAGTGTGAAATTAATTAAAACCCTTCACAGTGGAGTTACGAATCTTCAATGGACCCCATTTTGCTGTTGGCCTCGCTCAACGCACTCCCGTCACTGTTCAGGGTGCACGATGGAGTTTCTCCCTTTTAGGAATACTTTCTAAGACAGTACTAGTTTTTTTTACAGCTGTTTCAATTGAGTTGTATTTGCTAGAACTGTCGGTTAAATGAAACAAAAGATCCTATACTCAAACACACATCATCTCTCTAGAAGCTCTAATGGAAAACGAAACGAATCGTCGTAAACATGTTACGTTCTTGAAGAGGAAAACAGCAAAACATTGATTGCACAAACGTATAATGGTATCATTTGCTTGCAAATTTAAAACGTATAGAAGTTGATGGCTTGATAGGTGAGGGGTTAGTGAACTGGAGTTTTGTACTGGTGGTCCAGGGTTCGAATCTCCTCCGTTCTTCTTACGTTTTGTTTCTTTAAGATACACTGAGTTTGTTCATTCCAATTCTTTAAGCTTGAATTAAATCTAATACCAGTTAGTGAATTAAAAGTAGCTAACATTATTTTCAAATACGAGACGTTATTACATGCTTGTCACTAGCTCACAATACTCAACTTTGATATAAACTCTTGCAGCCTTCATTTAACTCATTTCTTGATGTGTTTTGTTACAAAACTCATGAATCGTGGCGAACAAAATTGCTTTACCAGATAATGGTGACTGCTTTGAAACCAAATGACAAGTATGAGAATTAAAGTATCATATCTGTAGTTTGGTGTGGAGAAGAAACCAAATAGCGAACGAAAGGTTTAAGAACAACCACGTTATTAATATAAACTATGCCAAAGATTATTGACTTATATGATTTTAAAAAATCGAAAGAAATTTTGAAAGAACGAAAAATACTAACTTTGAATTTTGTAACTGGAGGCAAGGAAATCTAATTTAAACATACTAAAACATACCATTTAGCGCATATAGAGCGTGGATCTGTGCTCAAGGCGCTAGCTAATAATCTGGAGGTTCTCAAGTCGGAACCATGTGTGAATATTTTGTTTAAATTTAGAATTTGTGGTGATCATTAGCCGGCGATGACACACGATTAATTGTCTTAAGGTATTTGAATATTTTGATCTTTCAATATTTGAATGATCAAATCTTCAATACTACTACTACTACTACTACTACTACTACTACTACTACTACTACTACTACTAATAATAATAATAATAATAATAATAATAATAATAATAATAATAATAATAATAATAATAATAATAATAATAATAGTTATTATTACTATTATTATTATTATTATTATTATTATTATTATTATTATTATTATTACGATTAGCAAAGTAATTCAATAACACGTTAATATCTTTAATTATTTCTCGATAACTACTCGAACTTAAGACGTTCTCGAATCTAAGTCGCACCCCGATTTCGCTGGGCTAAATTAAAGAAAAATAGTAATATGTTATGGTTTTACTATTACTAAAGCACTCTTTGATATTGGTCAGTTTCGATGATTTTATGTATCCCTCTCCCCTCTCCATGTTGGGGGCACGGTATGACAAAAATTATCCCAGGCCCGAATGTCATGTACGTTGAAAATTTGATCGAAATCTGTTGGATGGTTCGAGTTGTTCTATTTACTTTTATATATTAATCTCCCCTTCTCTTATCCTCTCCTATGTTCTACCGTCAAAGTGAAAATATTAAAACAAAAGTTTCTAGGCCCGAACGTCGTCTATGTTGAAAATTAGATCGAGATCGGTCAGGTGTTCAAGAGTTGTTAAGTTTTATTCATTTTTATAGATATCTCCCTTCCTCTCCTCCTACCCCACGTTCTACCATCAAAGGGATATGATAAAAACCTCCCCAGGTCCGAACCTCATCTATGTTGATAATTTGATTAAGATCAATTCGGTGGTTTAAGCGTGATGAAGTCACCAAGAGAGCATTTTTATTTTTATTATTTTTACATAGTCCCCCCATCCCCTCCCCTACATTGTGCCGTCAAGGCAAAAAATGAAAACATCCCAGGTCCGAACCTTATCTATATTGAATGTTTGATTGATTGGGATCAGTCGGATTGTTCAAGAGTTATTAAGTTTTATTCATTTTCATATATTTACCCTCCCCACCTCTTCCGCAAGTTCTAATATCAAAATGAAATAACAAAAAGCTTCCCAGGTTCGAATTTCATCTATGTTCAAAATGTGATTGAGAACGATCGGGTAGTTCAAGAGTTATTCACCACCGAACATTGTCACTTTTATTTTTATATTTATAGCTGTTATGTATCTTCCCCTCCTCTCCATCCTCTACGTTATTCCGTCAAAGTGAAATGGTAAAATCCATCCCTCGCGTTAATCGAGACGGAGACATATAGCCTCATTGCTGACGTCCCCATTAATCCCCCTACTCATACCCTTTAGTGTGTTTAAGTTAGTTTTTTTTGTCTTCAGTTGCAAATTTCTAAGTTATTTTTCTTTGTTTCAAAATTCTCGCATTTCTTGTATGATAATACAACTTAATAATCTTTGACTTGTTTTATATTAATAATTTGAGTTGTTCTTAAACCTTTGGTTTCCAATTTTGTTTTGTCTCTACACCAAACTACAGATATGACAAATTTAATTCTCATACTTTACATTTGATTTCAAAGCGGTCGCCATGAACTGCTTAAAAGCACTTTTTCCGTCACGAAACACCCAGCAAGGGCGTACGATATCGTCTACAGCAATGAGAGGAAACTCCGCCTTGTTACGTGACGTCACATGAAGCACATTCCGTTCAAACACCTAAGCAAAGCTATCATTTTGCTTCTGGTGTGAAAATGGCTCACTACGAAGCTTCTGTTAAAAGCAGCGTGATTGCTTTAATTGAGCATGCGGGCATGAACTATAGCGAGGCAGGCGCGAGATATGGCGTTAACCGTGCTACAGCACGGAGGTGGTGGAGGAGATATGAGGAAACAGGAGATGTAAGACGTAAAAGAGGAAGTGGGTGACAAAGAGTTTCCTCTGCTGAAGAAGACCAGAGTGTAATTGCCCAATGCCGTGAGCACCCTTTCATGTCTGCCCGACAGTTACGAGAGGAAACCAATTTCACAGGCGATGTTACGACTGTCCGTCGTAGACTCAAATCCTTTGGTTTGAGATCATACAGTGCAGCTGTTAAGAAGCGACTAACAGAAGACCACATGGTTGACCGTCTGGCGTTTGCACAGTTAAATATTGCACGTGTGTGGGACGAGGTCGTTTTCACAGACGAAAAAATATTTTCCAGTGCAAACTTCGGGTCGAAGCGTGTTTACCGCCCCCCTGGAAAAAGGTATGCCTCTGAATACGTTTCCCGTTCTGGTCGAATGGGACATGTAACTGTCCACTGTTGGGCATGGATATGCAAGGCTGCAAATTTCGGAGGAATCTACAGAATTCCTGGTCACCTAAACGCCCACAAGTATGTGGAACATCTGGAGGAAACGCTTCCGGAAATAGAAGCTCATGTAGGTGACGGCATATTATATTTGCAACAGGACAATAGCTCGATACATAATTCAAATGTGGTTCAGACATGGTTGCAGAGGCAACCTGATGTCGAAATAGTTGACTGGGTTCCTCATGGAGCAGATCTGAACCCTATTGAAAATATGTGGGCCTCTGTTGCAAGAACATTGCGGGAAACCTGGTCGAACAATCCTCCACGAACATCTAATGATCTTTGGGAGCGTGTTGAAGATGCGTGGTCGATCTGTTGCACCCAACGCTATATCTCTCGCCTGGTGAATTCAATGCCACGGCGTATGGCAGCTGTAATCGAGTCCCAAGGGGACTATACACACTATTAATAAATGCTCGCCCACAACTCCATCAGCCCTCTCGAGGGCTACCTAATTCGACCCACTTATTATCAAAATTTTATGAAATACATTACGCGACACCAGTTAATGTAAGTGTCTCAGTATGTTCTGCATTAATAAAGAGGCGAACGTGCAAGACTTGGTGGCCGAGTAGTATTATGCTTGCTATGTAAACCAAAACCGCCTGTAACAGTGGTTCGAATCTAGTGAAGAAGACCCCTACTTTTTATCACCAGGGATATTTGCAATACGCCTTCTGCTATGTCCGCCTTCGTACGGTCTATTATATGACACATAATGTGGACCGCCATAAGTTTTTACTTAGTAAACAATTTATAAATATATGAACAAATACCTAGGTATATTAGAGTAACAATGGAATATAGTACTTTCGTCCGACTGAGGTCGCTCTGCAAATGTTCATTGTATTACACCGGAAGATGAATTAAATAAAGACTGGAAAATTTGAATCAAAAATTGATACGTAATAAGTTAAAGACAAAATATGTAATTATAATCTCATATTTGAAACTAATTTCGACTACAATTAATTCTCTACCTGCTTTCATAAATAATCCAAACCAAACTTCGAGGTTTGGAATGCACAAACTAAGTGTAGCTAAGAGAAAAATGTAACAAGAAGAGCAGAGATTCGAACCCACGACCACCAGTGTAAGAATTCCTTTTACTAACCCTTCATCTATCAAACCATTACGTGAACATGACTTTTGTAAGTTATTAATTTGTATCCAAGAAACACCATTAAGCGTATGTGCAACTACTGCTTTGCTCTTTTTCTCTTCAAAAGCGTAACATGTTTAGGACGATTCGTTTCGTTTTCCATTAGAGTTTCGAAAGAGATTATTTGTGTTTGAGTGTAGGATCTTGGTGGGGGCATATTTTACTAAAATGTCTATCATTTTAGTTTCCTTTAACCGACACTTCTAGCAAATACAACTTAATTCACACAGCAGTTAAATAGCTCGTACTGCCTTAGAAAGTATTCCTAAAAGCAGAAGCTGCATCATGCATCCTGAACAGTGACGTAACTAACGACAGTACGTTGAGGGAGCCCAGAGTAAAACGGGGCCCATTGAAAATTCGTAATTCCACTATTTTTCCTCGATGTCTAAAATGAGACTACTTTAGCCTTACATGAAAAAGAAGCTGTGGAGGGGACTGCGAAGTCTACTGAAAAGATTTATCACGTCCTTGCAGCAACAACTTTAAGTTTTCGAACAGTAATAAAGAACAAGATTGATTGAAATTTTAACTTAGAATGAAATAACTAAAAATCTAATCTTATATAACTCTCATTGATAGTAGTGTTCCGTATTTGTTTAGACGCCTATTCTTTTATAACTTTACCTATGGTGCATGGGGTCCTTGGTTCAATCCCAGCTCACGCCGAATGAACTTTATTATGGACAAACACCGTGTGCATGAGTGTCCTCGGGTTTCTCCCGTTTCCTCCCACTTTTTTCATTAAACAATTTCATTTATTTCTCACCATTACTCTCTCCATTAGCATAGTCGGCATAATCGTGGCATAGTCCAAAATAAGCCTTGGTTGGCTTCGAGTTGACAATGGGAGGGTGACAGGAATAAAGAATCGAAAATATCCTATATTTGTGTCGAATGGATAGTTTTCGGGATCACTGACATCAAAGGTGATATTTCAGATGTGTATATGACCAAGGTTGGCCATATTGAAATGGGGTCATAGGGAGAACCAGTAAATACTTCAGAACAGTTCCTTTTTGGTGCGTTTCAAGACACTGAGAGTGAAAAGTGATAATGCACAAATCACATTCTGAATTATCGGAGATATGACTTCTGGGGAAGTGTCGTTGCTCCAGGGAGGCATTACTAACTGATCACTCCCTAAAATCGTCACTGTTTTGCAGGGCCGTAGACAGAAATTTATTTCAGCGATCGAAAGCTTGACAGGAATTTATTTCAGCGATTGAGGGCATATTTTACTAAAATGTCTATCATCCAGGGACGGATCCAGGATGATTGTTTGGGAGGGGCGGTCGTTCGAAGTCAAATCAAGGTAAGAGCGGATTGCAAAAAAAAAAAAAAAAAAAAAAAAAATTAGAAAAGGAGAAGTAGCTCTTCTGCAGAATTAACTTTCTTAAGAAAGTAAGGCCTATCTACTTTAGGTTTTAATTTAAGTTTATAATACAAAGATAAAAAATACTTAGGATATGTTTTACTTTTAAAATAAAAAGTATAAAAACTTCCCTATTCTGGGGGATGTGATCGCCCGAACGCACTCCCCTGAATCCGCCCCTACTATCATCATCTCTAAAATTAGATATAATTTACAAAAAAAGTAGTGATTTTGTGGGGGCAAAAGCTCTGGATTGCCAAGGCCTGCATCCTGTGTATGTCCCTGCTGCTCTGACTTGTCAAAACCTCCTCTTCAAAGGTAAGACATAAAATGTAAATAATAAACGTGTAACATAGAATACAATATAAATAGAAAATATGTTATAATTAAGAAATAGAAAATAATTATAAAATAAATTTGAAGGACAATTTTTAAAAAATCAATAATACTTGAGAGTAAAATATACTTTTAAAACAATTTTGCATTTATGCAGGGCTACAAACAAGTGAGGAGTGCCATGTAAATTTAGTAACAAATATAATATTGGAAAATTATTTCGAATTAAACTAGCTGTGACTACATTACTTCAAACTTGAACTTGTGGAATATATAGTATGAGCGTAGCTCAAATAAAATAATCAATAAGAATGGTCTTGATTGGAAGCTCGGACCATCCACGTAAAAGTAACTTACATTAACCATTCAACTTAACAGACAATGACGCACAAGGCTTGGCACTACTTTATCAGATGGTTCTATCAAATGTAACTTAATTAAAACAATAGTAACAAATTTTAAAGCTTTAAAAAGTGTCCTGAAGAAGAGGAAGTTCATTTTGAACATTGTAACTAAGTTACAAGAGGTTTACGTCCTAACTGAACGGCGCATCTACCGAGTCAACTTTTGGAATATCCCCTTAAGGTAGCTTTCAATGCAGCTAAGGGAAACGTATGTGAACGAGTAATAGAATCCTCCGTAGCAAAATGGATAAAGTCATGGTTCGATGATCACAAGGTTCGTGGTTCGAAACCCGTCGCCGAAACCAGATTTTTTAAAATCTTAATTCCTCAGTTCTGAAGATCTTTCTCTCCTTTCGTAATCATCTGATGCTCTAAAAAGAGTTCTCCACATTAATTCGACAACTGCCTAATGTGATCCTCGCAGTTCGAAAACTTCCCTTCTTATCTTTCACAAAATCAGATCATAATACGTCATAATACGAATGCTGTCCGATCATTTTTTCCCCAATTCTAAATCTGTGTATACAAATCACCCCACTCTGTCTCTATGCTTGAATCTCTCTCTCTCTCTCTCAATGCCACCCAGGAAGTCATATGGCTTGAGATCAAACCTTCGACTCTTGAAACCAAATGTAAGCTCTTTAGCAATGTGCTATCGTAACTCTATAGGTTTGTTGTTAAAACCAGCGTCTTTTAGACTTTATTCGGGGGGGGGGAGGAAGAGATTCTCCGGCGACATAAGATTTTCACTTTTTATTAGTGTATTACTATACATTTGATCGAAAAATACGTATTTATGAAGCTCAAGAGAGGAGGAATTACACCCTTCTGTCCTGCTCAAATGACGCCCCTGAAACATTTGCTTGCACTTACTGAAAAGAAATTCAATGAATCATTGAATAAAACTCGTTTCTGTCCGTAGATATTTTAGAGCTCTTGGCAATTTTCATAGATTTCTTAGGGAGCATCTTACTAGCTTGCACTCTTTAAAGAAAGAAAAGAATGAAACTAAAGATATTTATGAAGCTCTAGGAAGATTGTGTGACTTTCCTTTAATTTAGGCTCTTAAAAATATTTCAGAACAAACGAATGGAAAAGACTGTTTTAAAGCTATAACGTTGTAAACTTGATTCCTGTTTCTTTTTCAGCTGAATGGAAAGAGTGTACTACGTCACACACACTGCTTTAGACAAGGAGAGGTGGAGGACGGGGAGGAGTTGGAATAAATACTAGAAGCAAGTAATCGATTGATACATGTATTGCGGGAATGCATAAGAAAACTGAGCAAGAGTTTGTTATTCATTTGGACTTAGAATTTTTGTAACAAATTTTATGCCGCGGACTGTACCAGCTTGAAGTGGAACTGAGGAAATTTAAATTATTGTGCTGGCAATAGTAGTCACAGTCCTCGCGACGAACTTAAGCTAGAAGTGAATTTGGATCCGTGAAAATTGAATACTACAGATGTCGTAAAGATAAGTACCACACTGAAAAATGTTTCTCCTTATTTTACTGCCAGTGCATGAAAGTTAAAACAAAATCTGGAGCTATGTAGCAGAAAAACAACTGTCTCTATAACGTCATTGTGTTTTCTTCTTTGTCGGAAATTTGTCATTGTTCTTTGTAAGAACTGTGTCAAACTTTTTCACGCAAGTTTTACACTGTTGCCAATTTATTAATTATTAACAACCAAACGCTGGTAAGAAAGCACTAACTTTGTATGTTTTCTGTGTTGTATGTTGTAAAGGAATCTTGTTTTCCCACTAGGTGTATTGAGACATTCCACTAACGCATATGTAAATGATGTGAAATTAGTAAAATATTTCTCCAATAAAGTATATCCCAATTCCACAAGATCTAGTGAGAAAAGCCACATAGGAGGGAACACTGCAAATCTATCCCAAATCCAGTTTTTAACTTCTTGTAATTTTGCTCCTACTTGTAACTTAAAATTTAGGAGTACAACAAGAAGTGTTATGTAAATGTAGAATGGCTGAAACGTGGAAGAAAGTTGCAAGAATTTGAAAACATAATTTGAGCTATACTTAGGTGAAAAAGAAAACCAGTAAAGATTTTTCTTACGCAATGTTGTCATCCTCTGTTAAATGAAGCTCTATACATGAACAGTACCAAAATGTATTGCTATATTTTAGAACATTTTACATTTGTTTTGTTGTTGGATAACTTGAGTATACGGTACAAGCCACGCAGGTGGTCATTTTTAATTGCAGGAAATCTAGGTTTTTACATGGGATAAATTGTGTAGGCAGAGGCATCCAGCTTCTTTATATATATATATATATATACATATATATATATATATATATATATATATATATATATATATATATATATATATATATATATATATATATATATATATATATATATATATATATAGGTTGGAATTATTTGCATTTGTGCGGTACATAAATGTCTTTCTATATTTAAGAACATTTCACGTTTCTTTTGCTGGTAAATAAGCTAACAGGTGATCATTTTTAACTGCAGGAAATTTAGGTTGGTGAAAAATCTGGGATGAGTTGTGCAGACAGAGCAATCCGACTTCAAATTTATACTTTGTAAAGTATTTTTACTTAGGCTGGAAACCGACCTTTGCATTTGTAGAATACGGGTACAGTACCCAGGAATGTTTTACTATATGTAATAATATTTCACATTAATTTTTAGTTATATAAATTGAATAATCACGTTTAATTAAAGAAAAAGTAGGATTTTTGAAAAATGTTAATACCTACGGTGTTTTATGCAGACAGTCAACCAAACAGCTTCAAAACTATTCCCTCTAAACTTTGTTTCTTATTTAGGCTGAATTTCAATGAAGCATTTCCTTGTATACATTTTTTGTATTCATTGAAACGTACTGTCATGATCGCGTTACTATAATTTCGTTTGTTTCTTTTTATTTTCAGTGACAGTAGATATTATGGCGTCCAGAGCTTGCACCAATTCACCAGATTTATTTGCTACGTGTGCGGGTATTTTACAGACAAATTTAATGGGAAGACTTTTACACCGTTTCTGAAGAAAGAATATGAACTATACTTTGATTCCAAAGTGGATAGTGGAAAGTCATGGACACCACAGAACATCTGTTTGTCCTGTGCATGCAACTTGCGCAGCAGGATAAAGAAGGCAAAGAAGAACAACCATCTGGCATTCGGAGTTCCTATGATATGGTATGAATCAAAAGACCACATCACGAACTGTTATTTTTGTTTGGCAAACGTCGCTCAATTCTCCTACAAAACTCGTGCATCTGTAAAATATCCATACATTCTCTCAATTTCCAAACCAATTCCAGATGACCCCTCACTCTTCCAATACCAATACCACCTGAAGAATACACAGTTGAAGAAGAAATACAAGAGGAAAATTCGCTTTCATCTTCTAGTAATGATTCAGACTCTCAGTACCAACCTGAGGAATCTATTCATTTATTAAATAATGATGAACTTTGGGACCTTCTACGGGACCTGGCACTAACAAAAGGTCAAGCTGAACTGCTCGGTTTACGTCTTAAAGAATATGGTTTGCTTGTACCGGGTATTATGACTTAACGCTTTCGGCATAGACAAAAGGAACTCGAGAAGTTCTTCACAGTGAGTGACAATATTTGCTACTGTACGGACGTTAAAGGTCTTATGTCAAGTCTAGGGGTGGAGCACACCACTGAAGAATGGTGACTGTTGATAGACTCTCCAAAGACAAGTTTGAAGGCAGTGTTGTTACATAATGGAAATAGGTATGCGTCAGTGCCTGTTGGATATTCTGCACACTTAAAAGAGACGTACGAAACCATGTGGCTACTTCTTGAAAAAATACGCTATACTGAGTATAATTGGAGAATCTGTTGGGGTTTAAAAGTAATCATTATTCTCATGGGTCTGCAGTCAGAGTTCACCAAGTACTGCTGCTTCATCTGCGAGTAGAATAGCAGAGATAGGAAGCATCATTATATAAAGAAGAATTGGCCGATCAGAGATAGAATGCAGCCAGAAAGTAAAAATGTCCTTCGTGCGCCATTGGTTAGGTGTGACAAGGTTATCATGCCACCGCTCCACATAAAACTGGGGCTCATGAAAACTTTCGTGAAGGCATTAGACACCGAATCAGATGCTTTTCAGTACCTGTGCAGCAAGTCTCCGGAGTTACGTTATGCCAAAGTGAAACAAGGTGTGTTCATAGGTTCACAAATTAGAAAGATCATGGCTCACAGCAACTTCCAAGACTTGCTAAGTTATACTGAAACAGATGCATGGGTGGCATTCAAGTCGGTCGTGGCAAATTTCCTTGGAAATTACAAATCCGATGACTATGTGAATGTTGTGCAGAAGTGTATTAGTGCGTATAAATAGCTTGGTTGCAACATGTCTCTCAAAATTCATATCCTTGACTCACATCTTGACTTTTTCCCCGAGAACCTAGGTTCAGTCAGCGATGAACATGGAGAACTATTCCATTAGGATATCTCTGTGATGGAGTCACGCTACCAAGGTCGATGGAATGAAGCGATGCTAGCTGACTACTGCTGGACACTTCAGCAAGACGTGGCAAATGCTCAGCACAAGCGCAAATCTAAAGCTAAGAAATTCAGACCATAAACTTAAAAAGGCATTCAGAATGTATGTATTTTATATCTATATTATATGTGGGTATTTGTATATTTTATGTGTATAATACCTTTAAAAGAATGTTACAATATATCTAGGTTACATGTGAGGTATTTAAGAAATTTATTTAGGTAAAACCAAGTTTTTATGGGATGCAGGTAGCAATTAGTGTTCTAGTAAAACTACAGTTCTGAGTTATTTGCATTAATACAACACTGAATATTTATAGATGATGATACTCCGATATGTCAAAAACTTTGGATGATAGAGATAAATGGATTTCATATTTGAAATCAGCATGCTAGGATTGTCTTAGAACGCGTGTTGAATACTCAGATATCCGCCGAAAATTTACTTTCGTTTTTCAGTGTTACTAATTTTTTTTTTATCACAGATTTCTTCATAATATTTGTCACATAATCTTCTATATTTTCAAATGTAAATGTATTCATTTCTTGTATTTATTTACGTAGTGAAACGTCATAGCATAATGACATTTTGCAGTATGCTGTCTGTTTTGTTTAGAACTAAAGTCAAATATCTTATTTTTGAAAAACAATGTTTAGTTCCAGAAATGAACACGATGGAAGTCAGTGTGCTAACCAGCACAAAATAACTTAAATCAATCTCGTTGGCTATAGCTGTTTTTAAACTATAATGGAAGAAAACTCAATTTAGTTTTCATCTGTAAACTTATGCCTAACTGTTATTAATAGAAAATTTTAATGAAACTTGTTTTTGTGTTTGTAAAATCCTACTTCATCACCTTGACATGGAAGATAAAGGCAAAAGAGGGATTGCGAAATATCGAATCACACCTAAAATTGTAATTAGCTATATTCTTGTTGTTGTTGTTGCTGTCCTACCTGACCAATGAAAAAACAAAAGCAAACCACTGCGAAGATTAGAATACCGGTCGTGTCGAAGATCGTGTTGAGTTGATTTTGAGTTTATCGTTCTGTTCAGGTTGTGGATCTACTGATTAACATGGAACCTGAGCTCCCGCCAGGAATCGGACCCGGGTCCCTCACGCCAAAGATGCGCACGCTAACCGCTTAACCAGGAGGAGCTCCGTTCGTGTCGAAGGGAGTTCTGTACGGATCCAATGAACCATGGAATAACATGTAGCATAATTCACATATTCTGTATATATGTGGATAATAAGTTTCATGCTGTGAAAGAACACAGCTTTATTTTCTTCTTTTATTAAGTTTTATGATATTTCTATAGTGTCTTGTGTGAAGGTCAAAGAAAAAGATGATGCATTCATGGATTTTCTTAGGAATTGGCCCTTAAAAACTTTTAAAACATTTGATTAAATTAGAGGTAGTAAAAAGGTAAGCGTACCGATTTCTTCTCATAGTAAGGGGCAAAAAACACTATCCAGCGTAAAAGTATGTTTTATTTTTTAGTGTGGGTGAAATATCATACCTAAAGCGATACAAAAAGCTTATTTGAACCAAGAAGGTTATAAACTAGAGGATCTGCCTATACAACAAAATCGTAAAGCCATATGTCACAGTTTCTCCCCCTCCCCCAACACACAAACACACTGCCCACTCCGCCCAATAGGCTCGCAATGTTTTGAGCCAATATTCAAAGTATTGGCTCAAAGAGTGGCAATCAGACAAGAGTAGCCAATCAGACGTGCCGATGCTCGCTTTTCTTTCTTTTCTTCATTGAGTTAATAGGAGGAAGATACATATGGGCAGATCCTCTATTTTATAACATCCTTGATTTGAACGCAGTCACTGGTTTGTATGCAACCCACATTACCGCGCCGTAGGTTTGGTTGCAGACCTTTCACAAACAAAAGCAAAATGTAGAGAGCAAATTTATATTATACATACCACCGATCGAAAGCTATCTCCGGTGGAAACATTTTCAGAATTTAAAAATACTATTGCATATAATGCAATTAATATAGAGCAGCGTTACCGAATCAGTGGCAAATATTAAATGCTACTTATTTAGTTGATTTAACTGTAACCTTTTAAAAATTCAAGTCATGTTTTGAAAACTGAAATCCAATTCGTATCAAATATCACTATATTCATACATAAAATTAAAAATCAACAAAAAAATTTTTTTCAGTTATAATCTTACTCTATTCCAAAACGCTATGCGAAAATTGTGGTAGAAGTTTGAGGGTCCGATCCAACAATATTATAGTTCATTTGCAAGCCTACCGTGAAAATTTTTAGGGGGACAGTAAAAATTTAGAGTGGGGCGGCCTTCCTAGACCCCCGTGCGTACGGGCCTGTGTGTAACGTTATCAAACTGTAAAGAATCAATTTCTGTAATACTTCATTTAACTTTAGATACATTCTTTTCTGCAAGCCAAATTTAGCTTTTATATTTTTGAAACCCAATCTCATAAAAAACAACCAATTCAGTTCACGTGTGTTCAGTCTTATTTTCTCTCATTCTTATTTCACCCTCGATTCGTTCATCCGTATGTTTTTTTCTTTTACAACTTCATTGTAGTAGTAGTAGTAGTACCAGGCAGCGTGTAAGTAAGAGAAGAAGAAACGACAAATATATTAGTACAGTTGAAGAAGAGAGAGAAAGAACTGGAGGCTTTAGAGACACGTGATGTTTGGAGTAACAAACGTAACTTTTCGTGAATCATGAACTTAGTGGTAAAGGGCCGTCTGCACGCCACAGATAAAAGCCATTTGTTCAGTAAGCGTCAGAAGTAACGAGAAAGAAAAGAAAAAATTCCAAGTTTCTTTCGAAAAACATTTGATGATTCTAATAGAGGAGCTTACGGAAAGATGCTACGCCTATATCTATGTAAAAAAAAAAACCAATAATTGTCAACATTCGTATCTAGAAATTGCCAATCTTACGGCAAAGTCCCCCCCCCCCCAAAAGAAAGAAATGCGTGAGACAAAAATATTGTATGTGCTGTTTCTTTTACATTCATAGAGGCGTTGCTTTATAGGTTGTTATTTAAGTCTCAGTCTTTCCGTTTTTAAACGTCTGGGGCTTTATTCCCTTGCTCCCCCTCTTTCATGGTGGTTAAAGAAGAAATGATAAAAAAAAGAAAGAGAGAGGGAATTCCCATTGGAAACATGTTGATAAGATCTAAACTGGACGGAAACGTTTTTCTTCTCTCTCTCTCTCTCTCTCTCTTTTCGCTATTTTTGTATGTTTTATTCTACATCTCTCTCTCTCTCTCTCTCTCTCTCTCTCTCTCTCTCTCTCTCTCTCTCTCTCTCTCTCTCCTATTTTTATATTCGTTTATCTTAAGAGAAGGGAGACTAACAGCTTGCTTTACGACAACTACTGTGACCATAGCTACAGCAATTGTCATAAATAGTGTCTAAAACTCTTTACTAACTGAGGTTGCCAGACGATGATTACTTATTGGATTTGTATGTGTATTTCAAAATCCGAGTATTTTTAAAAAAAAAATGCCATAATCTTTTTAAATTTATTGATAGTGTTTGCGTTACTATTAGGGGTATTTATGCCACTGTTAGGGACAGTTAAGACATCAGAGGGGGATAATGTGGCCACCCGTAGAGGTTAATTCTGCCCCAAGCTTCTCTCTCCCCACACATGTAATATTTAAATTTAGATGAAGTAAAACTATCACTTTCCATATACAAAAAGAAGCTGCCATTCAAAATGTCTCTACCCCACAGTTATGCCTTCTTCCAGAATAAAACTGATGTTGTCATTGGTTATGGGTATATGTGTCGCTAAGAGGAGGGGAAAATCTTTTAGTGTAACGTCGCACGATTATGCCCTGTAGGCTAAGGGAGAACCATGATTAAGGTAAGTGAATAATGATGCAAGAATTGGTGGAATGAGAATGTGGGAGGATACGTCATCACACCACAAACTTACTTGGCCAGGGATTCCCCCTACACCGGAAGTAAGAGCTCTATCACTAAACCATCTAGACTTCCGCTGAGAGGAGGAAACTAACAACGAATACATGTACAATATGTGGACTTAACAGGTATATTTCAATATAAAAGGCGGCCCAAAAGTAGGTATACATCCCTGCATTGATCAAGTATAACATTCTAGGTTAAAGGTGTATTTGCTTCGGTTGTTCCGAGCTCAAGATATAAGTAAAAAGACATTAAGAACAAATAATGAAGAAATTAAGTCTACCTGATGGCTAACAATAAGAAATGATATGAAAAGCAATGACTTGATCAGTATCGGACTGTATACCTACTTTTGGGCCACTCTGTATATACAGAGTGTTTCAAAACTACACCGACAACGTTTCGGAGGTTATTCGTGACACCAAGACAAGACAAAAAGTGTAGACCAACTTGGGTGCACAAATGCTTCCTTTGGGATTTAAAGGCTGTCTAAATCATGAAAAATTGAACTTTAAATTTCCATAGCTCCAAAACTATGGGACCTACCGTAGTCCGGTCAAGACTTCACTTCGAAATTTGTGTGTGCCCTATCCAAATATCTATGTTTCAGAATCCTGCGGTACTTCCGCAATAATTTTTATAGAGGGAGTTGGTGAGTACTTCAAATTATATGCGCGTAGCCAAACTCTTTCAATGAAAACTGTTGCTTGAGTACCGCAGGATTTTAAAATATGGATTTTTTGATAGGGCAAGTATTAGTTCCTAAGTGAAGTCTTGACCCGACTCGGTAGGTCCCATAGTTTTGGAGCTATGGACCTTTAAAGTTCACTCCGAAAGGAAGCATTTGTGCACCCAAGTTGGTCTATACTTTATGTCTCATCTTCGTGTCAGGAATTACCACCCAAACGTTGTCGGTGTTGTTTTGAAACACCCTGTATAGTACATATAGGTAATCAGTGGCGGAGGGCTTCCGGGCTTAAGCCCCCACCCCGAAAACTTAGTTACTGTTTTAAAGTAAATGAAATATCTTGCAAAATTTTCACATTTCCAGAAATATGTTAGCAAAGCTCCCCTCCCCCCGAAACAAAATCGTAAATACGCCACTGTAGGTAACTACCCTGGTAAATTGTGTTCAGAATAAAAAGTATCAAATATTATTATCAACGAACGGTATACATTCTTTTAGCGTCGTACAAAATTCGTTTTTTTTTTTTCTTGAGTTTCTCGCATAAGCATGAGAATTTAGTCTCATATTTGTCATTTAATTCAGCTTGACACCATCTATCATCGATATATGTCTTATCTTCGTTCAGCGTTGAAGGTTAAACAGAAGTTGAAGTTGCAGAAATTAATGAAAAATTTAGCCTATTATGTCATTAAGCACATTGTGTGTGCTCATCGTCTTGCTAAAGTCATAATGAAACACTTGATGTGGATATACTCCAAAATCAGTCTCGTCTTGGAACAGATATGGGTCATAGTGGTAAGTAGTCTGTGTTTTCCTAATCGAAGCTAGTTGTAATTCCATAGTTTCCGCATAGATGGCATTATTAAGCGTACTAGTACTTCCATTACTCATTTTCATCTCGTCAAAACAATTTTTTCACAGAAAATTAAAAAAAAATCACTCATTGTAAGGTTAACAAATGGCGCTGTGATCGTGAAGCATCAAATTTTACATTTACAAGAAATAATTATTTTTGTTGATTTTCTCGAAAAATACCAATGAGACTGTATGCTAATCCACATTATTTAGTAGAGCTCAGTGAGTTTTGTCGATTGAAGTATGTGTTATCTTCGGATTTCTTCTTTCGTTACCCGCTGATAATGTCATAGAATATTTTATAATATGTAAGGTTATAAATATAACAAGTGAAGTCCTTTTCTTAAAGGTAAACAATTATCCACCAAACTTGGAAGCGAAGTAGGAACATTAAGAAAGGAGTATACTCTTTATAATAAGCCAGAACAACGTGTTTCAAACTTGAAAATTACAGTTGAACCTCTCTCGGCCGCCACGGCCAGTCCGCCACTCCGGTTGATCCGACTGTGCTTGAGCCGAAGTTGCCCTGCTCGTCGGTGACTCAATAGGTCCACTGTCGTATACTACCATCGTGGCATTGTTGTTTACGTTCAGCGTTGCCAGACTCACAGCTCGGAATTATTCCAAAACCTGATCGAAATTATGCTAGATCCTCATAATTACTAATTCAGGAGTTAAAAAAAAGAAGTTGAGATACGATAACATAACTTAAAATACGCAGAGCGCAAGAATGCGTGGATAGAACTCAATACTTCACGCACCAAAGTTTTAACTCAACTAAACTAGTGCAGTCGTTGCCAGACTCAATGGCGTATATATCGTATAAATGAATGCAAAGTGTTTGTTTACATATTTTGAAAGAAAATTACCTCGCATCTTAAGAGGAGTTGGGAATTGTTTGATGGGGGGCAGATTTTTGGTCGGTCTCGGACCTTTCATTTTAGGAATAAAGATGGTCATGAAGTCATAAATAAAGATGGTGAAGTATTCAAAAAGTTGGGGGGGGAGAATGGCCCTCATAGCCTCCGCCCATGCATCGCAGTTAAAGGATTAGAAAACCCTGGGTAGAGCCAGAAAAAAGAAGAAAAAAGGCCCGAAGCCGTTTCTAACTTACTTCGGAAAATAAGACTGCCTGTATGGTTTACCGACTGTATGAATCAATGGGAGAGGATACATTTCTGCCGTTCTTTTTCTTCCCACGACCAACTTCTTTCTCATCTCCAGGTTTTGAGGCTTTTTGATAAACTTGCTGAAATTATGCTAGATTTGGGCATGATGCTAAAAGCAAGATGCTAGATGCTAAAGACATGCAAATTATGCTAGATCTAGCATCATTATGCTAGATCTGGCAACGCTGTTTACGTTCTCTTACCGTATATCCGCTTCAGTGCTCCGTCATCTCTTGTTTCTTTCTTTCGTTGTGCGTTTTCTGTACTGTATCGTGCAGTTTTTAGTGCTTAGTGTTCGTTGGTTTTTACTGTAGAGAATAATACAGTCATTTTTGAGTCCAGAGATTGTTTAATCCAAATTTTTCTGTATTTTCTAATTCCGACCTTTTTTTTTTTCGACCACAACCCCAGTCCCAAAGGTGATGGATTAGAGGGGTTCTACTGTATTTGTAAAACGTATAAAGGAGTGGAAAACAAAAGCACATTCATAGACACGGGGAAGAAGGATATATATATATATATATATATATATATATATATATATATATATATATATCGGGTGTTCCAAAATAAGTGTTACAACTCTTGGGAGGTGACTCCTACCACTGAGACAAGAAAAAAAATCTCTTGTACTTTCGGCTATCGGACATAGTTTCGGATCTACAAGGTGCCGAAAGCGTGGGAAAATGACTTTCGGATGCCAATAGTTCGGAAACTATCCAACATAAAGAGGGCAGGTAAAAAATTCACTGAAGAAGTCATACCTGCTCTATTGAATTTTGTATGTTTTACAATCCTACCATGCACGCGCAAGGGATTCCCCAAAGGAACGTAGGGAGTCCCGAATAATCTACCAAATGGGACTTGGTCTAAATGGATATGAATTGATAGGCTCTCTACCAAGTAACAATAATTCGTTTGTATTAAGTCGATATCTGGAACAAATACAAAATGGCGGACACCTTCATGCCCGCTGTGTGTGGTTGCATAATCGCCAGGTACGGATGCTGGCCAACAGTGAAGTTCTGAGTATTAAGTGTAGCGAATTTGTACTCAAATGCTCTACAAAGACATCTGGAGTGTCGGTAGAGCATAACAGATGAAGCAGAGTGATTCACATGTGTGGAAACACCTAACGAAAAATGCCCAGAAATGCACTCATACTCAGTAAACGTGACTTCAAAGCATCGGAAATATAAAGAATAGCATCAAGAACATGAAAACCATTGCCAATTCACCAATAATATTCCTTCAAACCGATGCAACATGATGTGCACGGTTGCATACCAACAACCTCACGACCAAGTTGAAATTGTGCAATTGGACTCACTAAGAAACTGGGTAAACTAAATGAATGTCACTAGTGGGATCGCATGATCGATATTGAAATGTGGCCAATGTGTGTGTTGATATCAACATGTAGCTAATGGACAAATGTTAACATGTCGCACTACTGCTGGGACACCGTCCCACGTGCGAAAAATAGGAAAATAACTACTCGGGTATTGAATCTGAAAGTGAGGCCGTGGGTTCCTAGTATGATTGGAAACTGCGACCACGCGAGCAAAAGCGAGTGCTCTAGCCGTGAGGTTCGAAGGAGCCTCACTTTCTCTGTATTTATTTCTTTGAGGAGTACCCACTTTGTTTGGCAAGCGCCCTTGTACAGCCTCCTGACATGCTTGTGTGTTTCATTTTGTTACTCCTACTGCACAGTTGTAAACAATCAGAGCTTTAAGACGTTTCTTCCTATTTCTCATGTCTTTTTATTTTCCATATGTATCTTATTCCAGTTGTAATGTTAAATGTGCCAAATGGGTTCAGTGTCGTCTTTGTCTTGGCATGTGCACTGTGTGTAAGATACGAATTTCTGGAGGTATTTTCCTATATTTCGAGTACGTCATATGTCCCAGAAGACGTGGTACATGGTACAAGTTTGTTATTTTCACGCTCCATCAGAATTTGAACAATGCATTAAGAGATTTTTTTTCATATGTGTCGACTGTGGGACAATGTCCCAAACAAAGAGGGACATTGATACAATCGTGTTCTATTTACGTTCTACCAAAAGGTGCACCAGATGTAATAGCAGAATGCACAACATTATTTTCCTAGTTTTCGCACATGAGACGGTGTCCCAGCAGTAGTGCGACATGTTGACATTTGTCCATTAGCTACATGTTGATATCAACACACACATTGGCCACATTTCAATATCGATCATGCGATCCCACTAGTGACATTCATTTAGTTTACCCAGTTTCTTAATGAGTCCAATTGCCCAATTTCAACTTGGCCTCAGTTGTTGCAACCGTATTGGTATGCAACCGTGCACATCATACTGTATCGGTTTGAAGGAATATTATTGGTGAATTGGCAATGGTTTTCATGTTCTTGATGCTATTCTTTATATTTCCGATGCTTTGAAGTCACGTTTACTGAGTATGAGTGCATTTCTGGGCATTTTTCGTTAAGTGTTTCCACACATGTGAATCACCCTGCTTCATCTGTTATGCTGTACCGACACTCCAGATGTCTTTATAGAGCATTAGAGTACAAATCCGCTATACTTAATACTCAGAACTTCACTGTTGGCCAGCATCCGTACCTGGCGATTATGCAACCACACACAACGGGCATGAAGGTGTCCGCCATTTTGTATTTGTTCCAGATATCGACTTAATACAAACGAATTATTGTTACTTGGTAGAGAGCCTATCAATTCAAATCCATTTAGACCAAGTTTCAGTTGGAAGATTATCCGGGACTCCCTACGTTCCTTTAGAAATCCCTTGCGCGTGCATGGTAGGATTGTAAAACATACAAAATTCAATAGAGCAGGTATGACTTCTTCAGTGAATTTTTTACCTGCCCTCTTTATGTTGGATAGTTTCCGAACTATTGACGTCCGAAAGTAATTTTCCCATGCTTTCGGCACCTTGTAGATCCGAAACTATGTCCGATAGCCGAAAGTACAAGAGAACTTTTTTTTGTCTCAGTGGCAGGAGTCACCTCCCAAGAGTTGTAACACTTATTTTGCAACACCCGATATATACATATATATATATATATATATATATATATATATATATATATATATATATATATATATATATATATATATATATATGGTACACTTGTCATGGCTGACGTCTTGAAGTCGGCCATCTTGTATCTCGCTAGATTGTTTTAAATAGGAATGGGGTCATATATATCAATTTTAGAATTTTAAGAGAAATATAATGGTGAAATCTACTATGTTGACATACATTTAAATTTGTAAAACATATTGAAATAGCACATTGGTATGAATTCGTTGGTTTCGAGATATCTTAACAAGTGTATCTTTTTTAATAAAATTCAAAAATTACGTTAAGGGGTAAGATGTATACAAAACATATGCAATTATGGCTTCATCATTAGGGTTGCCAACCGTCTGGCGTTTTACCGGACAATTCAACTTTTGACCTCCTTGTCCAGTGTTCGGTACGACCCCTAAACCGAACGTTACATTTCCGGTAACATTTCCTCTTACTGGTCCTATTTTCTGTTCCATTCAGATTATTTTGCAGTGACAAAAGGAATCGTTTGTCGATGAACATGTTTAAAGCAGAGCTCATAATTCGCTTTGATATCGACCTGTCGTGCGTGGAATTTGCTGAAGATTAGTTGTCGTTGGAAATGAAAAATTCTTTTTTCTGCTCCATAGTTTCCAAGCTACTCCAACTAAACAAACTGAAAATTAACGACAGAACATCCATACGTATGAGTTATGAGTCAAATTACATGTCTTGCAAAAAAATTGATTTACACCTTCGGTTACATCTGGCAACACTGTGTGGTTCCTAGTGTACTTCAATCGTTGCTTCCTAGGTTTAAAAATGAACAAGGCTTCATTTTAGTATAACGATTATTTGTGTATCACTTCAGGTTTAAGAGTTCTCTTATCCCAAACTCCGGGTTGCGTTGTATATTGGACACCCTGTAGTAATGTATATAATAATGTTTGAAATGTTTATTGGGAACAAACAGCTTTACAGCCACAAAGTTCCCCCCCCCCCACAAATAAAAGATTTATTCAAATATAGGGCGCATGCATATAGACATAACATACAAGTGAAAACATTCAAAAAAACATACAATGCCTATTACAAATGTAAATGCAATGAAAGTCATAAAAATGTATATGAGCATAATTATCATCTCAAATAACATCTCAAATAAAATACACTCGTTCATAAGACTAAAAATGATAACAATAAAATGAGTGCACAAAAAAGTAAAGAAATTGCATATGACATATTAAAAAAAAGAAAAACTCGTGACCGAGATAAAAAAGTGTAGTATCTGAAGAAAAAAAGAACAAGGAAAAAGAGAAGAAAGATGGTAGGAAAAAGATAGAAAAAAAGCAACCTAAAAACATTCAAATGGCACCTTACAAGTTAAATAGGAAAATATTATAAATCCTTTAGAATTTTAATTGTGAGCGGATTTTAGCAAAGTTACTTTAAAAGATATCTAGAGCATAGTAATACTTGTTGGCCGTATCTGTAGTTTTATAAATTGAACATTTCAAGGAAGAAACATTCGAAACAAAAGGTACAAAATTTCTGACATTGCGATAAGGAATTCTTATGGACCATAGACCATCAATAGAAAAAACACCTTGAAGAATATTATGAAAGAAACTCAAATCAAAAATACACCGCCTATCACTTAGAGGTAACAGATGAAGCTCTTTAGATATGCAACACAAGCTCATGTCTTTGAAATTTTTAAACTTCCATCGTAACCAGGCTAAAACAATTGTTTTAAACAGATTCTATAGCGTTTATAAAGTACTTAGCTTCACTATTCCAAATGACAGTGCCGTACACCAAATGAGAACGCACGTTGCAAATGTATAAAGTTTTACAGGTGTTGATATTCGAAAAATTGCGGCAAAGCCATTTTAACATAGCTAAGTTTTTCCTAGTCTATGAAGTTATTACCTGTAAATGCTTACAAAATAATAGCTTGTTATCAAAATTACCCTTAAATCCTTTGCATAGATTCCAAAATCGATTCTCTGTTTACCGACTATGTAATTATATAAAAGGAGATCAGTTTTCCTTGAGAAAGTTATACCTTTAGTTTTGGTAATATTCAAGGGCAAAAAATTGTTTTCAGACCACTTGACAACTGATTCAATATTCTCTTGTAACGTAGCTTGATCTTGAAGGGTTTTAATTTTCTTAAAACATTTTATGTCGTCGGCATACATCAAATATCTACAAGTTAAATTCTCAGATAGGTTATTTACATACAACAAAAACAACAAAGGACCTAGATTCTGTATATTATGAATAGAAGACATATAGCCGATATACCTTACTTTGAATTTCCTATTATTTAAGTACGAATCTAGCCACTTTATTATTTGATTCGATAATTTGTACTTATACAACTTACATTTTCCAGAGGATTCAACCTACTAGGAATGTGGTTCAGGTAATTTTCAAAATTCACAGGGGAAAAGGTTGGTTGAAAATAAACACACGATATTAAGAGATTCTTTGGAGTATTACATTTTAGTTCAATCCAGACACATTCGCTTATAAATTCAAGATCTGGCCTGCGATTCACCATAAAGTTTTTCCTTTTTGCTATCAGAGATCCACCACCTCTTTGAAATGACTCTTCTTTATATAATCTATCGGCTCTAAATCATATATAAGTATCTGGGAAATAATCGTAGTCTCTATGAATATCGGATAACCATGTTTCTTTACCGCGATTATATCATATTCACAGTCAGAGACTGAACAGAAAAAATCACTACTTTTAGTTCTTAGTCCACGAACATTTTGATACCAAATTTTAAGGTTTAGGTTCGTCATGCCTAGTAGGAGAATTATGATTGATAACTTCGCCATAATTCCGCAGCTTACCATAGAAAGGTCCTATGAGAATACCTGTAGACCACACTTTAGGATCGTTGATTCGGGAGAAATCTGATTCATTACCTCTATATGGAAGGAAGAGTAAGAATTATGTTTGGTTTTCAATCTGGTGCAAACCACTTCTTTCACATTGAGTTCCTTAACAATTCCTTCAACTTCTTCACTAATAACTAACGGGTTAAATCTTGTAACAAAGAGTGTTTTTTTTTTTTTTTTTTTTTTTTTTTGCTTGATTTAGATACAGGTTTGAATTACCTGAGCCACAGCCAACGGTGAGTTTCCTTGGTTCTCTCCGAGAATCAGAAATCGGCAAATTTTCCGAGCTTGAAATGGTTTGTTATTTTTAGGTATTACTTGAGACCAGAGTGAAGATGTTAATTTAGAGGATATTTGCTCATCTTTTCCAGTTTCACTATTACCGTTAAATTTGGGAAATGATTTTGATCATTGATGTTAGGAGTAGGTGTAAAGTATTGTTCTAAGTCCTGGTTAGAAGTTGAGATCTTACGGGTGTACACTTGTTCTCCAATTAACAGACCTCTCAACAAAGAGTTTTCTTTCCTCAAACTTACAATTTCATTTTTAAGTTCAAGAAGTTCGTGTAAAAGTTCACTCTTGATCTTGTTTATACTAAATTCAAGTAATTTTGATATCATTTCAATGTCCATAGAAGAACCCTTACAACAAGATAACTGGTCATCTTGTCTTTGTTCATTTTCAGAGAGACGTAATTGCCTTCCACTAGCTGAACTACCACATTATCTTTCTGAACACAAGCATTACATTTAAATTCACTAATTGTATATGTTCCTTCTTACTTATTTGTTCAAAACAAGCTGAATGACATTTTCTTTGACATGCATTACATTTAACAGTCTTCTGCTTTCTATATATTCATTGATTACATTGTGGACAATCATCTGCTAAAGGTGTCATTTAATATAAACATAGTAACACTAGTTAAAAAATTAAAGACAATGAACACACACACAGATATATATAAAAGACTCCAAATGGCCAGAAAGGAATCTGATCACATTTTTTAAAAAAAAATCAGCTTCTCGACCTCCCAGAGGATCTAAAATTGCTGAAGACCTCACGACCCAACCTATTATATTGTGAAGCTTAGGAACAGAGAAGATGGAAAGGTCCGTGCTTAGCCAACACAGGGCCCTGCTGCGAGATACTAAAACACCTCGACTTACTCATGGAGGAAGTCCCACCCCCAGCCCCACCTCATGGAGGAAGAGACAGTTGCTCATTGATGGTAATTGGCCAGAAAAAGGAAGAAAGACCTTAAAAAATTGAGCAACCACGAGGCCAAAGGCCGAGAAGCGATAATAATAATAATAATAATAATAATAATAATAATAATAATAATAATAATAATAAGAAGAAGAAGAAGAAGAAGAAGAAGAAGAAGGAGGAGGAGGAGGAGGAGAAGAGTACAAAGATTGTGAAAATTTTTAGTAACGAATTCAATTTTGAGAGCACTGCCAATCCTGCAAGGAAGACAGCTGAAACCAGCAGGAAAGGAGGGAGTTTTCCCCTTTTCTTCCAGACCAAAAAAAGAAACAAAAAGGCAAGAAATCTGGAAAGACAACATCTTTATTGTTAGTGAAATAGCAGATGCAGAGACAAGCGACTAAACCACCCACAAACATGCAGGGACAGAAGCAGAGGGCATCGAGTCAATATAATCTTCGAAGATAGCATCTATTTTATTGCTTTGGGGTTTGAAAGAGATGATGCCATGGAAAGGAGGACTTATGTGTCGAATTGCCACAATGATTGTGCGATACGAACAGATTACATAAGAAATAGACCATTATGCTAACGAGAGAAGGCGTGAATTTCATGACAGACATTTAGATGTATAAGGTAAATTTAAACAAACCTGATTAACTGTACACATTAGGAAACAGACTGTATAAAAAATATACTACTTCCTCAACTGAGTTGAAGAAATGTGTTATCATTTTTTTAATGAAATGATTTATTCGTTAAATTACGAGGGTCGTTTAGAATAAACGGATCTTTTCGGCGTGAATGAAAAACGACGAATAACCAGTATTCGTAGGTTTCCCTAAGAAACTCCCCCCAAATTACTCAAACTTTTCTCTTTTCTTACCATATTTTTGCCAGTTCGTTGAGTGTCCAATTCGTATGGCAGAAATTAGGTGATAAGATTAATGTAGCCAGTGGCGGATCCAAGGGGGGCTATAGAGGCTATAGCCCCCCTTGACGCTCAGGTTTACACTGGATAAAATGGGCTTCAATCCTGCTTTACACTGGATAAAATGGCAAACTATGGTTTAGCCCCTCCCTTGATCATATCCTGGATCCGCCACTGAATGTAGCTATATTAAAGGAAGTGTAGAATGTGTATTTGTTTTATTTATTTGCTTTTTACTTTTATTTTTTACTTTATCTTTCACTTTTTTTAAAACAAAAAATACACCCAGCTAACAATGGGTTCCAATTATGCTGCTTTGAATAGACACACAAACTATTGCTACTGTATTGGTTCATTTCTGCAAACAAAGAAAAATGTTATATTAGTCGATTATATTAGTCGATCCATTATATATTAGTCGATCAATTAGCGCGAAAATTTCCCTATATTTTCAACGTTCATCGAAAAATCCCGTTTTTTCTAAATTTACCTATGAAATTTCCCTATATTAAGCAAATTTCCCTTAAACTACAAACACTGCAAATGACGTGTTTAAAAGATTTATGGTGCAGACATCTAAACCTTACTCTTGTTTTAGACATATTTGTCATAAGAAAAATCAAATAATTGTTATCAAATACGTATAATTATTATCATATTTTACATGCTTTTCTTTAACTTACAACGGTTCAACTGTGTCCTCAAATCTTCCAAAATTAATTTTAACTTGTTAACCCTGACATCATCCAATAATGACACTTTGCAAAGCGACTTTAAGTTGGGTGACAACAGAATATTCCATTGTTATTTTTATATATTTCTAAATACTTACATATTTTCAACGAACTTTAAATGGTCCTTACTGAATTCTCTATGTTTATTTGTGTATGTGTCTGTTGTTTGCGAACTTTCTAATTTCGAGGCCTCCATTTTGAGCAAGTGTTTTCGTAAAACAACATATCGTAGAATATTTTAACAGAACTCTTAAACAAAACATGTGGAAAAATTTAGTACCCAAGGAAATTATAAGTAGATAGATAGATATATTACAAGAATTACACAAGAGTATAATAATAAAGTGCATAGATAGGTATATTACAAGAGTTACACAAGAGTATAATAATAAAGTGCATAGAACAATTGGTGTAAAGCCTGAAGAAGTTAATAAGAAAAATTAATTCTTTGTTAAGTTCGTTCTGGTAATGCTATTGGAGCATTCTCAACTTCTTTTTTTCGATATTAAATCCTCTTGTTTGATTTTAAGAATCGCAGGATTATCTGGATACACAAGGGTGAACACTCGAAGTACAAACAAAATTTCAAATTTTCACGATTTTTCATAACACATTTGAAAATAAAAATATTTAAAAAAAACTGATGCCATATATTCATGACTAAAAACAGAGCATAGAATGCGCTTTCGTGTACAATCACTTGATTTACATGAGAATTGAAGAATCTGTAACAAATGACTGCATATGAGAACGTTTGAAAACAGATTTATTTTTCACTTTTTTTTAGTGTGATTTTGTTAAATTCTATTTTGTTCTATACTGTCCTTGTACTGTTAGCCGCTAATATATAGCGAATACAGTAGGGTATACAGTATATTATTTTAGGTATCCAACTTGAGATATAGCGAACACTAACTTTTTATTGTCAAAATTTACGGTTTTAATACAGGATGGCGCACGAAATCATCCACCATTTTTTTTAAACAGTTTCAGGGGAACAAGAAATCGCAATGTACACTTTTACAGCAGTAGCAGTACAGTTTGGAGAACAGTTGAAGAAGAAATTGACACCTAACTCACCCTGCCGCCGCTAAAGGGCTAGTTTTCAAAATGGCTGACAAGAGCAGACTGACCACAGAGCAGCGCTCAACAATCGTGCTTTTGTTCCATGAATCAAAAAGTGTCATTGTTGGTCAAAGACGGTTTCGAGAGAGGTTTAATACCCGATGGGCTCCCTCCAACAAAACCATCCACAGGCTGTATGAAAACTTTCAGAGGGAAGGAACAATATTGGAGCCTAAGCGTCCTCGACAGAAGCCTATGTGTTCGCCTGAGAATATTGAAGCTGTTAGAGTTGCAATGCAGAGGAGTCCCGGGAAGTCGACAAGAAAAGCAGCAGTGCAACTTGGCATATCAAGACGTTCGGCTCAATGAATTCTGAAGAGTGAACTCCATTATTATCCATACAATATGACCGTTGTGCAGCGACTCACAAATGATCACAAACAGCAGAAATTATTGTTCGCGCAATGGGCAGAGGGTAAGCAACGAATCCTTCACAACGTTTGGTTTTCTGACGAAGCGCATTTCCATTTGGAAGGAGTGGTCAACAAACAAAATGTGCGTTTTTGGGCCAATGAAAATCCACGGTTGATTCATGAAAAACAACACCACGCTTCCAGGATTACAGTGTGGGTTGCAATTTCCAGTCATGGACTGATTGGGCCATTCTTCTTCGAAGAAATAGTAAACAGTGAGAGGTACTTGACTATGCTCCGGAATAACTTTGTCCCGCATTTGCTTGCTACTGCTTTGCCCATCAACACGTAGTGGTTCATGCAAGATGGAGCCAAACCGCACACTACAAATGTTGTCTTGGATTTCTTACACGAAATGTTTCACATGCACGTTATTTCTGATCGGTTTCCAGACCGATTTCATGCTGGACAATCTTGGCCACCTCATAGTTCTGATCTTAACCCATGTGATTACTTTCTGTGGGGGTATTTGAAGGAAAAGTTTTTTCCGAAACATCCCAACAATTTGGTAGAGCTCAGACGACTTCTTGTTCAGACTTGCAGTGAAATTGATTAAAACATGTGTCGTCTAGTAGTGAATAATCTCAGTGTTCGATTACATGCAGTTCAGATCGACAATGGCGGCCACATGGAACATGTTTTGAATTAGAACATTTCTCCACAGTACACTCTTTCTTGTAACGTGCATTTCTTTCTGTTCTGATTGTGAATAAAGTTTTTATTTAAAGAGAAAATGGTGGATCATTTCGTGCGCCACCCTGTATCTAGCTATTAAGGACAGTAGAATTTTACTCAATATAAGTTCCAGATTCCGTCGGTTGCCAAAATCGTTTTAAGTCGTTCGTTTCATTCTTGAATGACAAAAATAATCAATAGGCATTCATTCGTCTAATCTCACCACTCAGTGCTTGGAACTTTTAACACAACGTGATTTAATTAACGCTTGGACATGAACATTAACTAAAGAACTCTTTCAACATAGTATTTGTCTTCCGCATTCTGTGAAAAGAAGTTGATGAAAGGCTTGGCACAAGGTGTTACACTTCAATTAAGGAAGATATACGTGAGTATGAACAGATATTATGTGTGAGCATGAGAAAGAGAAAGATGTCAGTTTTTCTTCTCATAAATTATGTTAGAATCTCAGTCTTCACGCCCACCTACCGTCTCCAGTTCAAGCGTTTAGACAATAAGGGAAAGGCGCCGTCATTTCTTGAAAGACGAGTAGTCATTAATTATTTCAGAAAAAAGGAAGATATGCAGTATCTTAATTACTCACTTTGTATTTTTTTTAAATAAAGTTTCATTTTTTACTACATACATCTTCTAGTAAACAAATGGTTAACATCACGGAAATATTTGAACTCAGTAATGAGAGAAGAAAGGAAGTTTTCCCTTAAGAATGAAAATATTCAGAACTTGATATTTTTTTTTAACAAATCATCCTCAAAGTGAGTCATTCTTTGCTGTCATCAAAGTCAGGTGATAGGGTTATTTTAGGGCGCGGAAATTGTTGGAACCTATTCTTCGGACGCTGAATTTATATCAAGTAAAAATGTTTATGGCTATCTCCTTTACTGAGACCAGCGGCACAATTCTGTCTTCAACATTAGGGGGGAGGGGGACGGTAAGATCGTTCCCATATATATATATATAATAAGCGATGTTCAAAATATTTATGAAGTTGAAAAACAATGCTGTTAAGGATCAGGGGAGCAGGTTGTCTTTAACATTGGAAGGCGGGGAGATTTGAGGCTTATTCTGGGGGGACATCAATTTCATCTCACTTTTCTTTGTGGCAATCGGCCACAAATCATTATATTTCTCCCCCTCCAAAAAAAAAAAAACATTTAAAATCGGATCTTCTGGGGGGACAGTCTCTCCAGCTCCAAGGTTGGAGGGGACATGTCCCCCTCATGTCCCCAGGATTTGTGCAAGTGACTGAGACAAATGGACGCACAGAATTAGTATCTTGTTGTACACATGCATGGCAAACCTTGATATTCTAACATCACCATACAAGCTTTTGATATGAGAATGTGAAAAATTGGTACGGTCTAAATGGAAAAGAGTCACCAAGTACTAAGTGTAGTATAATAGGCAAGAAAACAGCAACATTGAAAATGATTCGAAAAATAAAAGAGAAATAAAAGTATTAGCTTGAGCTACCCTCTTATCCGCATCACTCTGGACATCCAACTGTTCTTTACCCGCCGAGGCATTCTGTGAATCCCATCCTGATTCTCTATTATCAGTCGGGAAATCAACTTACTTTTCTTCCCTTCTCGTTTCTCATTTCTTACGATTTCCTGATTACTGTTTATTTGCTTCGTTCGACTTTCTTTTTATTTGCAGGTTTGATCATCATCATTGACCATTGACCATTGGAATCACTATATCAGGCACTATTTCCTTCTATTCTCCTTGTCTTGAAATTTCTGCTTTCTTACCTTCTCTCGTTCTTCTTACATGAGTCACATTTTCACTTACCTGTGTTCACTGCTTATTTCACCATAATCACTCGTCCGGTATAGCTATGCAACTCGTTGCATGTGTCACAGGCGATAATGTTTAAATCCTGCGAAGGTGTTATCGCAGCACTTCACTATTTCATTTATCATTTTCATTAGAAAATTTCATATTTCTTTTGCTCTTTTGTGGCATAACACTATTATTCATCACCCTTTGAATTTTCATATCGTTACACTCCGATGTTTGATCTTTCAGTCTTCAGAAATGAAAAATGTAACGTTTAAGTTTTACGTCTCCTAGGCTAGGAGACGGTGATGCTGAGAAACGAAGGATGAAGAAAGTGACAAGAAATGGGAAAACTCCGAGAAAGCCCCCACACACGGTGTTTGTCCAACACAAAGTTTACTTGGCGTGAGCTTGGATAGAACCAAGGACCTCATGCACTAGAGGTGAACGCTCTACCACAGAGCCACCAAGGTCCCTTACTAATCTTCAGATTTGCTTTACTCTTAGAGTTATCACTTCACTCTTCATCTCATACTTCTCCACCATGTGCTACGTTTATTGTTTTATTTTTTCTTCAGCATTTTAACTGGCTACAGTTCGTTATAGAGCTGTCTGGATTAACGTGAAATATAAGTTATTTTAAATAAATGGTTAAGATTCGTTAGTGTAATACCGTGCTTGCTCTCTTGCATCAATACTGCATTAAGAAGAGTAATCCAAATTTGAGAAGCTTTAATCCCAATCTTTGAATGTTTGTACACCCATGTCATACATATTTCTTGATAATTTTATTTTTACCACAGTCGGTAAAATGTGTCTCGTGACATATGTTCAGAAAAGAAATTATAAGAAACACGCCTCCTAATACGAGGATATTCCGTAATTATAGAGCTTAGCGCACGAATCTATAGAGCGACACTGAAGCCCTATTTTCTTTCATCACGCAGCGTTTCCCGAACGACTTTTACATTTATGCTTTTTTCTCCTCTCCCATTAATGCGTTAGTCAATTCGCTTCCTGTTTACCATCGACAAATTTTAGCAGTATTATCAAACGACTTGCTCGTTTGTGTATCATTTAAATTCTGTTTAAATGCGCCTACAATCTTGGATGACCTATAGATTTTTGCTTCTTTAGTAATCAGTAGTTACTTCTAGTTTGAAACTAGTGATGATGATGATAACTGAAAATATAAAGAAAGAAGGATTGGAGAGAAAAACAGGATTTTCAGAAGATCTTTACAGTAACTAATGATTTGCCAGGATGACATTATAGGGTGAGCATTACATTGTGTTATTTGGCATTGATCAAGCATACTGATGTTTGTCCCCATGTTTCCTGTTCGCTTGCTCATGCTCTACTGCTTGCGTGCTTCGTAAACTGTCCTCTCATGGTTTTAATTCGAGTAGAGAACTAAGATTCATACTGATCCCGCACACCCAGACAGCACAGTGCACGTACAGTATCCGTATAATACATGTACAATTGCACGGATGCAACATGTGCATCATCTGTATAAATGCACGCCTGTACATGTGATGCACATATACATGCCAGGTTCTATTCAACATCTTCACGTGCACAGAACATGTGCAATGCACACGTACACGTCATGCACAAGTGATTTACACCTACCGCGCAGGTGATTTACAAGTAGCACGTATTCGATTTACATGTAGTTCACAGGTGATTTACATGTAGGACAGCGGTGATTTACACGTTGCACACAGGCGATCTACATGTAGGACAGAGATGATTTACACGTTAACACACAGGTGATTTACACGTAGTACCCAGGTGATTTACATGTAGGACAGATATGATTTACACGCAACACACAGGTGATTTACACGCAGTACCCAGGTGATTTACATGTAGGACAGAGGTGATTTACACGTAGCACATAGGTGATTTACACGCAGTACCCAGATGATTTACACGTAACACACAGGTGATTTACATGTAGGACAGAGGTGATTTACACTCAGTGCCCAGATGATTTACATGTACGATAGAGGTGATTTGAAGCAGTACCCAGATGATTTACATGTAGTGCACAGGTGATTTCCTCGTAGTACAGAGGTTATGTAAAAGCAAATTCGAGATGCAACGAAAAAAGGAGTTTATATATTTGGTGTCTTACGCAGTAACACCATCTATAACTGCAAAGACATCACCTTCAAAGTATATGACAAGTAACTAATAATTGTCAGTGAGAATTTAGGTTTGGAGTTTATTATTTGCAACGAGCAAAGCTTTAGGTAATATCTTTGACATGTTTGCCAAGTAACAAATAACGCAACATATTCTGCTGTAATCGGGCATGAAAATAATTTTGTAAACCTATGAACTGCCTGACTGTAGTTACATCAGTACAATGCTGCCACCTGTTTATCTTGTATCCTAGCTCAGTGGACGTTTTGGAGTTTTTACAATCATTCAGCTGTTATTCGTCGAAAAGTCTCTATAACACCGCCTGGAGGAAAAACGACACCTACTAAAAATGGAGGTTACCTTCTGTTGATGAGAATGAGAGTAAAAGAATGAAAGTAAAAATATACACTTGCACGGTATTATGGACGTCTCATACACACGTGCAGTAGCCGTGCAAATACCCATGTGCACACAACGGCTTAAGCACCGGTAATTTAAATGTGCTTCATCCACGCAAATGCACATGTGCACATGCACGGCTCAAGCATGGGTTATGTACATGCGCTGCATCCACGCAAAAGCACATGTATACATAACGGCTACAGCACGGGTTATATAAATGTGTGCTTCATCCATGCAAATGCACATGTGTATATAACGGCTTAAGCACGGGTTATATAAATATGTGTTTCATCCATGCAAATGCATATGTGCACATAACGGCTTAAGCACGGGTTACGTACGTGCGCTGTATCCATGCAAATGCACATGTGTACATAACGGCTTAAGCACGGTTTATATAAATGTGTGCTTCATCCATGCAAATGCACATGTGCACATAACGGCTTAAGTACGGGTTTTGTACGTGCGCTGCATCCACACAAATGCACATGTGTACATAACGGCTTAAGCACGGGTTACGTGCGTGCGCTGCATCCACACAAATGCACATGTGTATATAACGGCTACAGTACGGGTTATATAAATGTGTACTTCTTCCATGCAAATGCACATGTGCACATAGCGGCTTTAAGCACGGGTTCTGTACTTGTGCTTCATCCACGCAAATGCACATGTGTATGTAACGGCTTAGGCACGGGTTATGTAAATGTGTACTTTATCCATGCAAATGCACATGTTCACATGCACGACTTAGTCACTGGTTATGTACCTGTGCATAACCCACGTAAATGCACATGTGCACATACACGGGTTATGTATGTGTGCTTCATCCACGCAAATTCACGTGTACGGCTTATGCACGGGTTATGTATGTGTTCATCATCCACACAAATGCACATATGCAAATGCACGGCTTATGCATTGATAGTGCACATGTGTCGTACACGTACGTGTTGTCTGGGACATGCACTGTACTTGCCGTAAAAATTCTGTGAGTTTGGACACATTTATATAATTTCTTCTTGGTGTTGTAAATAGGAATATGTTGACTGCACACGTGTGTCTTGATGCACTGTAGTAGTCTAAAAGTGTGATACGTTGGCTATTATTTCTTCCGTTTCGCTCATGTTCATAGCGGCAGAAACACGTGGAGCAGAGCTATCTTAGGGATAAGGGATATCTTGACTCCAGGATTAGAAACCTGTTGTGCCTGCCTGTATTTATTTCTTGACTGATGAGACATGATTGAAAAGCCTTTGTCATTTTGTAATAATGAAGCATTGGCGTGGTGCGGAACGTTGGAGGAAGATCATTTCACATACTCAGTGATATTCCATGTCCTTCGGGATCTCCTCGAAACAAAGAGTACGTCCTGCAAGAAGCGCTGAACTGAAACAAAAGACTGAAATACAAATCTATGACATTCTTAGAGACATGATACACTGAGCATTGCAAAAATTTCCATACGCTAACGGTGACAATATTTAGAAAACAATTAAGACGGTAGAGAGAATCACGCGATATATTTCCGTGTATGGGGTATGGATAACCACCGTTAAAGTCAGAGTTACCGGGATTAACTCCTTAACAAACTAGGTCGAGATAATCGCTCAGGCTATATATTGCAAATAAACGTAATTTTTAAAAAAATAGTTTTCGATCAAGAATTGTCGTGCAGACTAACGGACAGTCTGATGAATGTATTAACGGACGGGTGGACTGTGTGATCCTAAGAAAGGAACGGAATACTTAACAAAGTGACTTCATTTGACAATTCACCTAGGCATAGGAATTGATATGTCGTTATTCATGTCAGTGAGGAAGAGCAGTCACTTTAAAACAATCAATTTTTTTTTATTTATTTAACGTTATTCTTAATTTTAACTCTAAATTACCTTTTAACAGAATCCACAATTATGAAAATTGATTGTCTTTTCAGTGTCTTTCTTTTATGGCTGAATATCTTGGAAAAGTGTTGGTCTTTCCCCAAAAAAAAAAAAAAAAAAAATAAAAATAAAAATAAAGAAAAAAGTAGCTGTAGAAGTACGTTTAAGAAATTACTAGCATATTACCTATCTGGAAGGCAGAACGAAAGACTTAAAAATGGGCACTTGCGACCCGTTTATACTTTTGTCCAGACACGGAACAATTCTCTGAAAATAAGAGACAATCTCATTAAGAAAGGCCCTATTAAAAACAGTCTCTAACAGTGTGGAACACTGTACCACTACACTTCACTGTTATGTTTAGTGATAAAAGTGCATTTTAAATCTGAGCACACTTGTATATGATACTATTTCAAACAAAATATATTTATGCTGAGTTGGCAACACTACTTCACCTATGACAACACGTTTGTGGTTTTCGTTAGGGCCTTTTGTTCTTATTAGCTATATTGTGCAACTTTTGTTTTGTTTACTTTGACAGTTTTCAAGATATTTACTTTAAACGTACATAATTCCATGACATAATTTTTTTGGATATTCAAATTTTGAAGCCGAGGGCCGGGGTGGCTCAGTGGTAGAGCGTTCACCTCTGGTGCATGGAGTCCCGGGTTCAAACCCTGCTCCCGCCAAGTGAACTTTGTGGTAGACAAACACCGTGTGCGTGGGTTTCCTCGGGGTTATCCCGTTTCCTCCCACTTTCTTCATTTCATTCATTTCTCATAATCACCGTCTCCTTTAGCCTAATCGGTATAAGCGTGGGACGTAAAACTCAAAGATTTCATTTCATTTTTTTTCAAATTTTGAAGCCCTGTTGCTCCTATTCGTCTGGTCCATAGCACCTTAAATTTTGCTCATGTTCATTTCTCATGATGCTCTATCAGATGTGCTATATGGCAATCAGATTTGAGCGACAATTTGTTGGACCTTCTCGTGTAAGTTCTATTTTCCGTTATCCGTTAATAATGGAAAATTATCGTAATCAAACACTTTTTTGAGTAAGAATAGAATATCGTTAAGAAAAACGAAATATTTCAGTTTAACGTCCCACGTTTATGCCCTTTAGACTAATGGAGACGATGATTAAAGCAAGTGAATAATGAATGATGAATTTGGTGAAATGAGAATTTGGGAGGAAACGGGAGTACCCCCGAGATAACCTAGAGACACGATGTTGTGTATCATAAGTTTACTTTGGTAGGAATCGAACCAAGGACCCCATACACCAGAGGTAAACGCTCTACCGCTGAGCCATTGTGCTCTTCTCTCCGTTAAGGAAAACAAAGAAAAATCAATTATTGAATTCGCTTTAAGATAGAATGAAATCTTTAGGTTTCATGCTCTATAATTTGGGGGAACGTTACAAATGTAAAAAGTTAGCATGATGATAAATGATTATAATTATCTTATAATGGAAGAATTGGGAAAAGATAAAGTGAGAGTAATTGAAAAGACGATAAATTTCGTTAAGGTATTATTCAAACACTAAAAACCACCACGTTGCATATAGTCAACATTTTCAAATAGGTTAAGTTTTTTAAATGTAATTTTATAAATACGACTAGCGTTTGGCTAGCTGGGAGCTCGGCTCCCGGCCCCCTGCATTTGCTCTGCCTATAGCCTCACAGCTCTTGAGCCGACAATTGTACCGAATTTCAAGTTTATTTCCGTATTTCAACTATATAAAAGATAAGATTTTGTATCCCAAGAAAACACCATTTAAATAACACTGAGACTTTTCATTTCTCCTTTAGACTCCCTAAAACCTAAAAATATTCAGTTTTTGCAACTTTCCTGTGAGTTACTCTCGGAAGGATACAATCACGCCAAATTTCATCATTGTAGAACTACAGGAAGTGCCTAAACATTTCGGGGTATAGAAGATGTCCCATATAAATGTCCCATAAGACTTTTCAGTTCCTCCATAAAAATACTATAAAGTTGAAAATTTTTATTTTTAGTAATTTTGTTAACTATTAATATAGAAAACGTATAACTATACCGAATTTCATCATTGTAGAACTACAGGAAGTGCCTAAACATTTCGGGGTATAGAAGATGTCCCATATAAATGTCCCATAAGACTTTTCAGTTCCTCCATAAAAATACTATAAAGTTGAAAATTTTTATTTTTAGTAATTTTGTTAACTATTAATATAGAAAACGTATAACTATACCGAATTTCAAGTTTTTATTCCGGTTCCTATTACCTATAGCATGATAATATAGGTCCAAAAAAGGTTAATTTAATTAACATGGGGAATTTCCTCATTCCCCCTTTAGATCCTTTAAAAATTAAAAATATTCAATTTTGGCAATTTTCATGTCGGTTAGTCCCGAAAAATTACGAACATGCCAAATTTTGATTTTCCACGTCAACCGGAAGTGCCCTTGTATTTTATGTCAGTCAGTTCATGTAGTTTTATACAGGGTTTTTCGAAACAACACCGACAGAGTTTGGGAGGTGATTCCTGACACCAAGATAAGACACAAAATATAGATCAACTTGGGTACACAAATGCTTCCTTTCGGAGTTATAGGCTGATGAAAATATGAAAAATTGAACTTCAAAGGTCCATAGCTCCAAAACTACGGGACTTACCGTTGTCGGGTCAAGACTTCACTTAGGAACCAATACGTGCTCTATCCAAATATCCAAGTTTCACAATACTTCTTCGGTACTTCCACAACAACTTTTATAAAGGTACGATACAGTGCGTCCCACTAGCTTTCGAACCCGAAAAAAACGTTATAATTTCCGAACAAATGTACATAAAAAAATGAAATTTACAATACACGTACCTTGTTTCATGCTAAACACGAGAAAGGGTTGAACAGAAGCGCACTCGTCAACACAAAAACGATAGGTGGCGCCAGGGGAAGCGCTGCTTGGCGCACGCATCAGACCGTTCAACGTGAATTTTGCCGTGAATTTGGATGCCGTAAAGGACCATCGAAATCATCAATACATCATTTGGTGAACGTTGTTTACGGGACATGGAGGTGCGCGTCCACGGATGTCCGAGGAGACAGTGCAGAATGTGCGGCAACGTCTTTTGCAGTCCCCTAAGAAGAGCCTGCGTCGATTATCACAAGAGGTAGGGATGTCAAAGTCAACTGCGCAAAGAGCCGCAAAAAGAGCTGTTTCCATATCGCGTTACAGTCGTCCAGGAGTTGCAGACTACAGATTGGGAAAAGCGCGTGATGTATGGTCGTTGGTTGCAAGCTTTGTTGCATGACAATCCAGGAATCCTAGACTATACTTGGTTCACAGATGAAGCTTGGTTCCATCTCTCCGGTTATGTGAACTCGCAGAATACTCGGGTGTGGGCCGCCGAAAATTCGCATGTGTACCATGAGATTCCACTTCATCCCTTGAAGGTGGAAGTTTGGTGTGCAATTTACCGACAGCGTGTCATTTGATCCATATTTTTTGAAGATACAGTAAACACACAAGTTTACTTACACATCTTCAGTGAATTTGTGAATCAGCTGGACGATCAAGAACTGCGTCGCGGTTATTTCCAACAAGACGGAGCAACATGCCATACTTCCAACGTGGCCATGGCAGAAATTGAGTCCTTTTTTGGTGACAGAATAATCTCCAAAGGATTGTGGCCGCCAATATCCCCGGATTTGACACCACCTGATTTCTTCTTATGGGGTTTTTTAAAGGTTGTGTCTACAGAAACAACCCACGATCACTGCAAGAGTTGCGAAACAACATTGAGAATGCGATTCATGAAATCACACAGGAGACTCTACATCGGACTTTTCACAATATGGAACGCCATGTACAAACATGTCTTGACGTACAGGGAGGACACTTTCAGCACCTGCTGTGACAGTCAGGTATTCAGCATGAAACAAGGTACGTGTATTGTGAATTTCATTTTCCTATGTATATTTGTTTGGAAATTATAACGTTTTTTTTTTTCGGGTTCGAAAGCTAGTAGGGCGCACTGTAGTTGGTGAGTACTTTAAATTAGTCTATATGTCCGTAGTCAAATTCCCTCTATAAAAATTGCTTCGTGAGTACCTTAGGATTCTGAAACATGTATTTTTGGATAGCGCACTTATAAATTCCTAAGTGAAGTCTTGACCTGAATACGGTAGGTCCGATAGTTTTGAAGCTATGGAAATTTAAAGTTCAATTTTTCATATTTTCGGCAACTATAACTCCGAAAGCAAGCATTTGTGCACCCAGGTTGGTCTATACTTTTTGTCTTATCTTAGTGTCAGGAATCACCTCCCAAACGCTGTCGGCGTTGTTTTGAAACACCCTATATATATAGTTAGAAAATAACACACGTCATAAATTTATAAACACAAACAACCATATTGTATTATTCACAAATTATGATAAATGAGTACTGAAAATTATTTTCTTTTTTTTCTTATGGATTATGTTTCTAATTTAACAATTTAGCATTTGCAACCACTTTTATTTCGTAAGCAAAAGAGAAAAATAAAGAAAACGAAACGAAAGTAAAAGGAAAGAGGGAGCACGTAATTCAATTACATCCAGTTCATTAAGCCCTGTAAAAAGTAATTTTCTTGTCAAATTATGATGAAAAATTGTCTTTGTCCTTTTCCTTTTCTTTCCCTTTTTTATTTATTCAGAACATGTTACTACAAGAATGTTATATAAAAAAAGAAAGATTCGACAACTGGACTGTTTGCATATTTATTTTCTCTGTCCGTATGTCAAAATTACCATAACAAACAAATCATACAAAATTTATGAGCGGCTACGACTCATAATGTTGTTTACGTACACGCTGGAGAAAAAGAGATAGTATACATGTATTATTGACATATTCGTCTGTCTTGTTCATTTTTTTCTTTTGCTGTTTCTGTGGTTTTTTGTATTAGTTTTGGTTTACCTTTTTTTTCTTTTCTTAATCCTTAAAGAAAACAAAAGAATGTTTGACAAATTAGTTTCCGCACAAATTATAGTTGTGTTACTTAACTGAGTTTGTTAATAGTCAAATTGATTGACAATTCGCACAACTGTGACCAATAATTCAGTGTTACAATAACTGTTTGTAACTTCTTAAATATGCTATGCGAAATTTCATAAACGTTTATGAAAGAATTGCCAGTCTGTCTGTCTCTCGACTGAACAAAATCTGTCAGATAATCTCCCCACTACCACCACCACCCAGGAAAAAGCAACGCTATAAGAATATATTTCGCCTGCTACCTTATCTCCCACTAGGGGAATCTCACTTAAACGCAGCTCATAAAGCAAAAATATGTTCTGGACATTTGAAAAAAAGTATATTCCCTAGGCTAAAACTTCACAAATAGCAGTGTACCAGTGTCACGTGTACATCATATGAACTAATTTGGTTTATAATTGCGTGGTATTTTCACAATTAATATTTAAATTCTTCACTAATTGCGCTTCAGTGGCGTCATTCGGGACCATTGTCTCCCTGAGTTCCAGAAATACATATTTTTTTTTAATCAATTCTATAATTAAATCGTAAAATTCTTATGTCGACATAAGCCTTTGGTTGAGAAGAGAAGAAAAAGATGATGACTAACTGCTGCTATTTCGGCATTTGGGGGGGAAAAATATACCATTTATTTCGTGGTGTATGATATCTGCATAATATGGATTTGAAATAAAATGGAGTTTTGAGTTTTACGTCCCACGTTTATGCCTGCTAGTCTAAAGGAGAAAGTGATGATGAGAAATAAATGAAATGAAGAAAGTTGGAGAACCCCGAGAAAACCCACACACACAGTGTTTGTCCACTAATAAAGTCCACTTGGCGGGAGCAGGATTTGAACCCAGGACCCCATGTACCAGAGGTGAACGCTCTACCACTGAGCCACCGCGGCCCTAATTTGGATTTGCAATTTTATAGTAACCCTCTATCTGTATTCTGGTATTCATGCCAGTGCTGTGTATGAAGAGCAAAGCCTAAATTAGGTTTCACTGAGAAACATATTCTTCAACAGCCAAATCTCAGAAACTCTTGTTCCTATTGGTAATTAATTAGAACCTATTAATATTTCGATATACATATCTTCCAGACTTTGATGCCTCTTTAAAAAGAATCGATAATATTTTCCTGAAATTTGCTTTCTTTTAAGCACGCCAAAACTTGTGCTCTTCCATGCCCACGAACTTGCTATAAGTAATGAACTTGCTTTCTGTGCTCGTAATTCCGGGTTCGATTTTTCCTGGGGATATATGCCTCGGCTATAAGCACCACGTTCATTTCATGGTGAGGTGATCTTAAAATTTGAATGCATTAAGGCGGTTCAGACTTTGCCCTAAATTGTAGTAAGTATTCGTCTCGTATAGCCTTAGTGTTGAAAAAGAAAGCTAAACTTCAATCAACCAATAAACTGGATACAGCCACAAGGACTGGTTTGGATCCTACTTCAAACAGAATGTTACATGTCATACAGCCTTGATGGTGAAAATGGAGGGGAAAAGAAAAAGGCCAATCGATCAAAACAAGCAGTATTTTTTTCATAACAATAGCTATTACAGCTAGGAGTAAAACTGGATCTGAAAAGATAGGGGGACGGTAGATAGCGGCATGATGTCACGCTGTCCCCCTGCCTATCTGTGCCCACTATATTTTTTTTAGGAACTGGGAACACAGTACTAATTTTGTGCATGGGGGACGCGTACTAATTTTATGCATGGGGCGACGACGTCCCCCCATGTTCCCCTGCACTTTTACCCCTGATTACAGCACGAATTCCCTTAAGTATAATCAACAAAAGGAACTGTGGTTGGTCAGATAGCTTTTAGTTAGAATGCATACGGCCTGTTCGTCGTTTGGTTGAGTTTGTTAGCCCCTAATTTGAGTAGACTTCCAGTTTCCTCGATAATGGCTAAGCACCGAAATTCATTTATTTCTATTGGGAACTGAATCCACTTTCTCGTATTGCGAAATCGAGCGCTCTAATCATGTTAAAATAGAGCATCTTTATTTTTTTTTAAAGAAATACATATTATATTCATTTGTGATTCTGAAAGCTAAATTTTCTTCCTTTAATAAACTAACGCCCAGGCCCGTAGCCAGCCCAAAAATGTAGAAGGGGCCCGGCTGAAGTTAGGGGGGCCCGATCCAACCTTATTATAGTTCATTTGCAAGCCTACCGTGAAAATTTTAGGGGGGCCCGGCCCCCTAGACCCCCTAAATACGGGCCTGCGGTAATGCCCATTACATTGGAAACATGTGCCCATCTCTAATTGAACTTTTTGTACTATCTGAATCAGGGGTAAAAATGGATCTGAAAAAGTACGGGACGCATGACGTCACACCGTACCCCTTGCTTATCTATGATCATTGTAAGTTTTTTAGAAAGTGGTGTACGGCACAGATATTTTCCGGAAGTGGGTGTATGACGTCCCCCCGCGTTCCCCCTCACTTTTAACTCTGATATGAATACGCTGAACTTAATGAAACTACGTTTAAGCTTAATTCGTTCATGAGGTCGCAAAAAAATGATCTTAAGATAGCGATACCTATATTTATTTATATTCCAACTTTGAGGCTACTTTTCTCGTGACCTAACGGAAGAGTGTGTTAAATAAAAAAGATCATCTGAATTTATCGTCCTTAAGTTAGTGTAAAAGCACAATGGAAAATGAACCCAAGTCTGGGCACTTTTACCATTAGCATAAGAAGCAGTAGTATAAAGATCTCAACTTGCAGTATATTTTTTGTGGCCTAATAGTTGGAGACGGTCCCCGCAAGAGACAACCCAACAACGCTCCGCACCATTGAAGGCCCAACTGATCAGCCAGGCCATCCAGGACGCCATCGCTAGCGACCAAGACATCCTCCCCCCTACTCCTGCGACAAGCTCAGTACAGGTCTTCCCTCTCTGGAACCCCAGGAAGATCAGAGACAAGTGAAATGGCATCCACCAGCTTCAGCGAGATGGAAGTCCCAGACGACCAACACCCCCTCCCCCACTGAAGAGGCAGTCCCCCAAGGCTTCCAGACAAAGAAGACAGCAAAACCACCACATACCGGACTCAACTCCTCCCTAATGCAATTCAAGAACAAGTACGCTCCCCTGGAAACACCAAAAACCCGAGTCCACCAAGAAGACCAAATGGAACAAGAACAAATTAAAGGTTCCGAGTCAACAGGTGAGTAGGAAGAAGAAGGCGTGCTCTCCCTCCCCACCCGCTGAATAACACCCATCTACATTTATGAGGTACAAAAGCCGTACAAGCTCATCAAAACGCTTTCAGGCACGTGCAAGGTCTCACCAGTGATGCACCCACACAAGGATTCCCTGAAAATCCACTGCAAGACTATGGAAGACTTTACAAAAATTGACGTCATACTGCTCCCAGACCAACCGATCCTACTCCACCGAGTTACCGAAGACAATGCGGCCAATGAAAGTTGTACTAAGGAAGCTGCCAATTGATACTGAAATCCCAGACATTCGCGCTGCCCTGCAAGAAGCTTTCACACCCGCCGACATTTCACTGATGACAGGAAGAGCAGACGTCCAGGGAAACCGCCCCAAATTCCCACTCTTCATGGTCAGTTTACCCAAATCTGAAGCTAACGCGCGAATATATGAATTGCGCACCCTGCTTTGCTGTAGGGTCGTGGTTGAACCCTACAGACGGACAGAGCTCCTACAGTGTTATCGGTCCAGCGAACCGGGCACTCGCAAACTACGTGTCAAGCTACGGCCAGATGCGTCAAATGCGGAGACCCGCACCACACAAGAAACTTTCCAAAGACAAACAGAGACACCCCAGCCACTTGCGCAAACTATAGAGGAAAACACCCCGCCAATTAGCAGGGTTGCGCATATCTCAAGGCTGCCAAGACAAGGAAAAACAACCAGAGCACCTCAAACTCAAACCAGACACCAACCAGAAGAGGGCCAGGCAACCGCCAACGAAACAGACGCCCGGGGATTCCTCCTCCCCACCAGCAGCTCCTACACAATCAGGTAGCAGCAAAACAACGGAACAACCTTCAGAGAAATCATGAGCAACCAACAACCAAGACCCTACAGCTAGACATGATCCTTCCAAGGAAACCAAGCCCGCAGCCAGCAAACGCTCCACCGACACCACGCCAGCACAGTCGAACACATCGACGGACACGACCTCAAGCGAACCACCATTGGTCTCCACCATCAAGGAAGTCATGCAGTTGTTTCAAGGCCTAAACATCAAGTCTTTTCTCACCAAACTGAAGACAGGACTACAGAAAATATCCACTGATACAGATCCGATTGCCAAGATGACATCACTCCTGGAAATCTTCGCAACCCTCGTCGATTATGGCTCGACCTAAACACTCCATAACAAGGCACCTACGTGTAGCGAGTTGGAACGCTGCAGGCATAAAAGACAGCAAAGAAGAACTCACCGACTTTCTCACCAGGGAGGGGATCGACGTAGTGCTGCTCAGCGAGACCCACCTTCACGAACCAACACCATTTAAAATCCGCAACTATACGCTATACAGGACAGACAGACAAGGACCAAGGGGAGGCACAGGTGTTCTAATAAAACAGCAAATACCTCATGATTTGATCCAATTTCCAGCCCTACAGTGTATCGAAGCAACCGGAGTTCTCATCCATTCCCCCAGACGGGCCACTTCACCTAATATCAGTCTATAAGAAGCCAGATGCACCACTTCATGCACCAGATCTGCACCAGTTAAGACAACTCGGATAACGTGTTGTGTTGGGAGGAGACCTGAATTGCAAGCATCCCGCTTGGAACTCCAGGGTCTCCAACAACAATGGAAGGGTGTTGTACCGAGCTCTCCGCCATCTCGACTTCTTGGCAACAGCACCGTCAGACAATACCCACTTCCCTCGGAATTAAGGATATCCGGACGTTCTAGACATGATCCTATCAGTGAATACAGCGATAACGGACGGTCCTCACGCAGTGACAGCATTGCAGTCGGACCATATTTTAGTCGGACCATACACAATCACAGTACGCACCGATGTGTCAAGAGCGAACTTGCCCATAATCCGCAACACAAACTGGGATGAATACACAAGAAGTCTAGCAGCCATGGTGGATCCAAGATTACCAGTGAACACACTCGAAGACCTCGATGAAGCAGTAGCCTCACTCACCGCCTCCATGCAGTCAGCATACAGGTTGGCAACAACAACAAATCAAGTGCAACCACCGCAAAAGCAATAGAAAGAAGATCTTCGAACAACTGCACTCATTCGCCTAAAGAGATGGGCGAGGAAGAAGTGGCAAGTCACCCGCCACCCACGGTACAAAACACTGTGGAACACTCTAACAGCTCGAGTGAAGAAGAGGCTCCTAAGACTTCGCCTACAACAATGGAAGAACAATCTCCAAGAACTTGAAGCTCCGTCAAGAGACTTCTGGCGACTACTTCGCTCCCTATCTAAGACGACGGCACCACTCAAGCTGCAACCAATACGTGGGCCGTATGGACTAGTGTTCACCCCAGAAGCACAAGCCAACTTACATGCTGACTACCTGGAGGAAGTATTCACAGAGAACATCACACCAGTACAACCACACATCCAGGAAATGGTACTGCAAAGCCTAAAGCAGATCCAACAACCATCACTCCTTCCAGCTGAAGACCTAGTCACACCCAGGAAAATCAGGAAGGCCATCCAGAAGCTCAACCCGAATAAAGCAACGGGTCCAGACAGGATCACACCACTGGCTCTGAACCATGCACCGAGGAAAATAGTAGTACTTCCCAGCAGAATGACGAAAGCCATCTTCAGCATGGAATACTTCCCCCCCACACATGGAAGGAAGCTCGAGTCATCCTCATCCCGAAGCCTAACGCCGCCAAAACAGATCCAGAGAACTACAGACCCATCAGTCTGCTCTGCCACACCAGCAAAGTAGTAGAGCGCGTGCTCCACCGAAGACTGATGAGGAACATCGATGGTACCAACATCCTACCAGATCACCAATACGCCTTCCATCCAGGCCATGGAACGACGATGCAGTTGGTCAGAGTAACCGAGCAAATCACATACCAATTCAACGAAAAAGGCCACACCTTGTGGCTCTTCCTAGACATAGCAAAGGCCTTTGACAAGGTGTGGCATGAAGGCTTGCTCCACAAACTCCATCAGGCACAACTACCACTCTATCAAATCAAGAAAGTGCAAAGCTATGTCGCCGACAGGACATTCCGAGTCTCCCATGCCCAACTGGTCTATGGAGAATCAGAGCCGGAGTATCCCAGGGATCCTGTCTGTCCCCGACACTCTACAATATTTACATCGCCGATCTACCTACAACCAGAACTACAACCACAGCCACATTTGCGGATGACACAGCAATCTTCGCCAGTCACCGCAACTTCCGATACGCAGAACTGTATCTCCGACGCCACATCGAGCTTCTGGAGACCTGGACAAACAACTGGAAAATCAAGGTGAACACCGAGAAGACAACGCTGGTGGACTTCACCAAAAACATCAAGGAAAGGAATTACCACTTTACCCTCCATTCCTCCAAAATTGAAGGCAAAATACATAGGAGTCATCCTGGATCGACGTCTGAACTTCGCACACCACCTGGAAGCAATAGCAAGACGAGCCACGATACGACTAAAGAATCTACTTCCCATTCTCCTCAGCCCGCAACTAACCCTAGAAACACGACGCCCTACATGCTTGATGTGTATCCTCCCTATCCTCATGTACGCCCACCCCGCATGGCAACACACTTACCCCACATACCTACGCCGACTCCAGGTGGTCCAAGACCTCCTCCGTGGCTAAGTGGTTAGCGCACGCGCCTTTGGCGTGGGAGATCCGGGTTCGATTCCCAGCGGTAGCTTATGTGGTTCGGATTCCACGTTAATCAGTAGGTCCACGTCCCATATAGCTTCACTGCTGAACGGGACGTTAAACTCAAAATCAACTCAACTCCAGGTGGTCCAAAACAAAGCTGCACGAGCCATCACAGGGCACTCAAGAGACACAAGGATTGCGCAAATCCACGAAGATCTGGAACTCCCAATGTTAGAGGACCTACGATACCAGCACTGCGCCAAATTCTGGAGGAACGTCAGAGATGCAGACAACCCAACAGTCAACAACCTAGGGACGAGAGAACCACCACGACACCTGTACAGGGTGCCCAGAAGTCAACAATGAAACCAGCACCAAGATGAAGAAAAAGGGATCTGCGACAGTTGAGATCCCTCAGCTCAAATACGCTAGAAACACCAAAGACAAGCCTCATCACATATAGGAGGCACGGGCTCCAACCCGAAACTTCTCTCACAAACAAACCGCCAAGAACAAGAACAGGACAGAACAGGTGCATAGATGTATATTTTCATTGACTTCAGCGTCCTCAAATGCGTATACAAAGCGCAACTAAAGATGTATCCAAGCGTTGGTACATTTCATCATAAGCATAAGTAACATAAAATCTCGAAGTTTTATGACCCACAATTATGCCGGCTAGGCTAAAGGAAATGGTGGAATAAAGAAGTGAGAAGAAATGGAAGAACCCCGAGAAAAATCACGCACACTGTGTTTGTCCACCACAAAGTTCACTTGGAGCGAGCTGTTATTGAATCAGAGATCCTACGCACCAGAGGTGGAAAAAACTTCGATTATTTTCTACTTTTCAGAAATACTAGACACGACAGGGACACGAACATCGAGGACAGTTAAAATTCCACCCTTGCTACTACAGAGGAACTCGAACAACCAATGAGTTTCACCTCACGATCATCAACTTAAGAGCCTGCCTTACTAAAAATAACACAAAATTTACCCTTTTTCTTTTGCTTGTTTTTCACAAGCGAAAGGACATAGTAAAATGCAACTTACCACAATCATAGACATTGTTGTACTACTACAGAAAATATGAGCCTGAAGAATTTTTAGTGTTGCAATCCATAGAAATTACAGTGTTGCCAGAATAACAATTTCCCTAAAATCTAAGTTAAGGCAGCGACTAGAGGAACGTACTCAACTGCATTTGATTACGTATCATGTTCTTTTGGTTTCCTGTGTACTACTTTTTAAATAATAGTTGTATTTAGTTTGTAATGAACAAAATAATTTTAACATACAGTTATTAAAACTAAATAATAATGCTATTTAAAAAGTAGTTCACAGCAAACCAAAACAACACAATATGTAACCAAGTGCAGTGGAGATTGTTCCTCTAGTCGCTGCCTTAACTTAGATTTTAGGGAAATTGTTATTCTGGCAACATTGTAATTCCTATGGATGACAACACCGAAAATTCTTCAGGTTCATATTTTCTGTTGTAGAACAACATTATCTATGATTGTGGTAAGTTGCATATCATTATCTTCTTTCACTTATGAATAAACAAGCAAAAGAAAAATGGTAAATTTTGCATTATTTTTAGTAATACAGACTCGGCTACACCCACCGGCTACCACTCAACCACCGCCGTCCTTCATAAGCATAAGTGTTACACCTTATAGCACAGGTTCTCAACCTAATTTCTATCACCACCCTCATTTTATCACATCCTCTTGCCAGCGACCCCCTTATAATTTCTTGTTTGTCAATAAGCTTGTGTGTTATTTTTAGTATACCTATTGCGGAGATCTCACGATATCCATTTCTATAATAGTAGAATCCATTGCTTGTATATAGTGGATACAGTAACTTCCCTAAAAACACAAGGATTAAAACCAAAAATGGTCAGGTCATTCATATTACAAATATCGAATTCGATCCGCCATACTGTTTCAAAATGGACGTCGTTTTACAATTTTAAAACTTCATAACTCCCTTAATTTGGGGATATATGATAAAAAAAAGTAATTTCTAATTTTTGTTAAAGAAAACTTTGAAAGTTGTTTTAAAAAGTTCTTGTGTATTTTAATTCTCGAGAGACCGCTACTTTGAGTTATCTCATATTGTTGTCAATTTGGTACATTGTTGTGTACAGTATCACGAAAAACTGTTAAAAACAACTTGTTTTCATTTAAAATTTAGGAAACAAATAAAATCCCACATCAAAAATCTACCTTCATTATGTCCAGCTTTCTGAAAAAAAAATTACTCGCTCACAAAGAACAACAAATAATCCTAAACAAAAGTAATATCTTTTATTGTGTACAGAATAATTTGTCCATTGTTGATTTATCATAAATGCAACACTTCTATTGCGTATTAGTGTTTTCAATTTTAATTGTATTTCAATATGCAGCTTTTGTTGCATTTGTATTTTTCTGGTATTTCAATGCAGTTCTCATTAGTTTCGTATCCTAACTCTTTCATTTAAATTGATTTCTAAATAACTCTGCACCTGTAGAAAATGTTTAGTAGACACATTTTATGTTGTTCTTAACAGTATGTATAAAAATAAAAAATATACCTGGATCAGTAAAAATAAAAATTCAAAATAATATTTAAAAATATTTTCCGTTCTTTTAGATTCTAATTATATTTATCTCTTCCTCTTCTCTTCGCGACTCCCCCTAGGGGTCGCGAGCACCAGGTTGAGAAACCCAGCCTTAATAGATTAGATACCAATCACTAGATGTCATGGAGCTGTATAAAATTGTATGGATCAGTACAGTGCCAGATTTACGTATAAGCTAAACAAATTATAGCTTAGGGCCCTACTCTCTTTAGGGGGGGGGGGCAAATTACAGAAAAAAGTGGATGTACATTTCGAAAATTTCAGATAAAAACAAATAAAATATAGCTTATACCTCAACAGTATTTTCTGTTCAGGGCGTTACATCAACAGTATGATGTAAGTAATGTGGGTCTCTCGTGCTAGCCTGCTTTCAAAAATATCACTAGTTTTCTCATTTCTGCACATAGTGCCTACGTTCTTCATGGACTTGTTGCATAGCAACAAATAGCATACAGTGTACACAACTTGTCATTGACAAAGGACACCTGAAGATATAAAGGGGAACCATTACTTTCAATAACCTAGGGAGTGATCAAATTGGAATTCGGCTCTGGATCAGTATAAATCCTGATGCTCAAATTTCGAGAAAATCGCGAATAGTGAATTTTTTGTAAACTAAATATTGATGTTATACAGTACAACCCCTCAAATCCGAACTAATTGGGGCTGAAGCCTGTTCGGATTTCGGGGGGTTCGGATTACCCGAGAAATAATATTACGTACTTATTTCGTCACTGAATTGGCGGTAAAACAACGACTAAGGTTAAACAAGGTGACCCAGTGGTCGAAAGGGCAGTGACCTTGACTGGCGGGTGTACACTTATGTCCAAAATAATTGTCGCATATCTATGACTGTCTTCTTGTAAGAATATAATTAGATAATGATTTTGAATAAGCATTAAGTCTAAAAATGTTAAAACCTTAAAAAAACTAAATTTGTGTAATTAAATCTATTTTTTTCATTTTCCAGCTGTAGTAATTTTTTTCTCCTGAGGACGTGTTCGGATTTGCCGGGTTTTCGGATTTCCGGGGTTCGGATTTGAGGGGTTGTACTGTATCACCTACTCGGATGAAACTAATACTGATGTTATGATTTTCGTCATGGCATTAGCAAGACGAAAGCATACAATATGATCAATGAAATATAGCCAAAAATTATGAGTAATTTTTGGTTAACTATAATATTGTCCAAAGATGACATATATATACTAATCAGCAGATGATATCAAGCTAAACCAGGGGTGCACCCACGTGGGAGGTTTACCAGGTCCATACCCCCTCCACCCAAAACTTCGTAACAGACTGAAATAGTGTGACGTCACATCCGTCTCGTTGCCATGGTGATCGTAGTTTTATTTTTTAAACAACATGGCCTAAGAACAAAGCGAAAACAGTGACGTGTTAATTTCCGGATTGCAAACGTTAGAAATATTGTATATTTTTTTAAAAAAAAAAATCCAATGAATGAAACTACGAAAACATAGAGAAAGCAAGCAATTAGGTAAATAATATATTAAAATATGTCAAGCGTTGAAAGTAAAATGTTTCCCCTGATATCGCAAATTTTGTGATTTATACATTGGAGGTTACGGTAACTGTCAAAATTTATTTATCTTATTTATTATCGTATATTAAATTTAAATAATTCTGGAAAATTTTTATTTAGTACCATCAATATCACACATTACATTCCAAACGTGTAGGTCTACAGAAATAGTATTTAAAACTTATGCTGAACCACTCATTATTGGATGTTTTCTTCTTGTACTGTCAAGGATACCCACATCACGACAAAAGCACATGTCAACACAACGTGTGTTATTAAGAGGGAGAAGGAGTGCGTCACAGCGGCCGGAATATTGGTGTTCTATTTAACATGGGATCTCAACCATTTTTTAGGCAAATCACGGTTTCATTTCGTTCTTTCGCAAAAATGTCTTAGTAGCGCACTAAATATGATGCATCTCATTTTAAAGGTGCAATTTGAACGCTGTGCGTGATATTTTCTTCTTATAAATACAGATAATTATAATCCAAATTCCCATAAGAAAATGATCAAAATCAGACGGAAAAGTCTTCTGTTTTTTTACAGTAAGGAAAAGAGCTAAAAACTCCGGACTTTTTTAAGAATGGAGTACAATCTTTGTATTTGTGCGCTACTGTACTATTTTTTCGCTGTTTCCAAAGACATCCATTTCACAATCGATGAGAAATTATATCCTTCATAATTGAATCTACAGAAATCAGAAATCAGATTTTTTCGTGTTCACGTACTTGGCCGTATAACTGCTAGATGGTACTATAGTCATTCCTCATCCCACTTTCCTTCTCAGCGGGAGCCAGTCCTTTTGAAAATCTACTTTGAACTTCTTAACAGGGGCGGGAGGAAGGAAATCATTGTGTAGAACGGGAACTTCAAACACGAGGAATGGCAAAATTTATGACCTCTTTGGTTGATGATTTCTGTTTCAGCAGTACAGTGTGTTTGTAGATGGTTTCTGTGAGAAGAAGTAATTTGTGTTTGTAGCGATAAAGTCAACCTTTCGACAAAAATTTGTGAAGGAGAAGCCGAACCAAAGTCTTCGTTTATCTATTCCAAGAAAGAAATGAAAACTTCCTGCAGGCTAAGAATATACATGCAAGAGAAAAAATAAGATACATTATTATAATTTTTAGGATAGATTAATTCCCGAAATATTCTTTGTTTACCTGTCAAAAAATCAAGAATAATATGGTATAAAGCTCTTTCATCAGCTTCCATCGTACAACATACTAGACACACACATTTATATACATACATGTACATATATATATATAGTGGCGGATCCAGGATATGATCAAGGGAGGAGGTAAACCATAGTTTGCCTCTTTATCCAGAGTAAACAGGATTGAAGCCCATTTTATCCAGTGTATACCTGAGCGTCAAGGGGGGGGGAAGCTATAGCCTCTATAGCCACCCTTGGATCCGCGCCTGTATATGTATACTATTTACAGTGCCGGAGTTACGTGTAAGCGAAACGAGCTATAGCTTAGGGCCCCGCTCTCTTGGGGGCCCCAAAATCTAAAGAAAAATTGGATTTCTAAAATATAAGAAAATTTAAAAAATAAAGTAAAATTTATATATACGTAGCAACAGTGCTTCCTGCTGTGTAGCCTACGTTCGTGTAATTAATAGGGCTCCTTCTACCAGTCTGCTTCCTAAATTATCTCTAGTTTCTTCATTGCTGTATGTAGGGTGCGTATGTTCATCTGGACACATAAAGGACCCCATTACCTTCAACAGCTTGGGGCCCCACTAAACCTAAATCCGACTCTGACTATTTATGCATGTTTGCTCCCTCTTTTTTCGAAGCAGTGCTTCTTTGATATTGCTTCCAATTTCGGCAGGTTTTACCAAGGGGGGAAGAGTCCTTACTCATTCCAGGCATTCAAACTAGGGACTGGACTACTTGCTTCCAACATTCTGTCCCTCATGTTTCCCGGTCTGAATCAATTGTCTAAAGCCCATAAAACATTCAAATTCATATGTAGATGTTGCTCATCAGTGTCGACACCTAAATATTTCTCAATCAACGGTAGGGGTGTTTGGTATCCTCAATCTGTCTCCCTCTTATTAGCGGAGCGGTAGTAATATTCGGTAGTAATTCTTTTAAAAAAATGTTTTTTAATGTATGTAGTAACGCATAGGAAACTAAATTTTAATATACCCTAGTAGTATAGAAACGTACCATACGGTACCTTACCAAAATAAACACCCTATGCCAAGGACGCAAACATTAACAATAATAAAAAAAGATAATAATAAACATTTTAAAGATATTCTTTCATTAATCAAGTCGCACTTAAAAGTTTAAAAAAAATGTTTATGCGTAACAAAAAAAAGGGATGCGCTCTCATATAGGCTTACAGTTACTTTATAAATTCTTAAAATGACGCACTCCATTCTTTTTATTTAGTCTTGCATAAACAAAATTATTTTTAACTTTTTAGTGGGAATTTATTAACAAAAGAATGTCTTTTAAAGATGTCTTATCATTTTTTTTTTAATTCGTTGGACACCTTTTCCAAATCCTAAAGTGATATGCAACCAGGGATACCAGGGCTGGTTAAAGGCTAGTATTTATTTTAGGATAAGGAAGTTGAAAATAAAAACATATTAAAATTTGCTTTTAAAATAAATAGATATATTGCAAAGTATGAAAGTAAGAATGGAATATTGTATTGTCACCGGACTTACATCGCTCTGCAACAGTTCTTAGTTCTATGACGTCAGGAAATAAGTTCAATTTATACGAACACTTATTTAATGTTTGAAACAAACACCTGTTACATCCTTGTACACTCATGTCCAAAATGATTGTCGCATTTCTATAACTGTCTTCTTGTAAAAATATCATGTAATAATGATTTTGCAGGAGACTTTTAATACTGATACTATGTGTACAATCGGGAAATATATGTGGTAAATTTCATAGGAAAATACAGTAATTATAAATACGAAGATTAGAATGAGTAAAATAAAATGTTGCTAAATGGACACGAAAGTTTTGTTTTCGTTTTATTGTTCTTATTTACTGCTCTTTTGACATGAAATTTGCCACATACATGTCTTTGCCGATTGTACGCATACTAACATTATAAGAAATACCGGGTGAATTCGTTATCAAATTATATTCCTACAATAACATATTTATAGACATGCGACAATAATTTTGGACATGAGTGACACATCTTTTAATTCTATTGTTAATGAAGTGGTCTATTTCCCCCCAATAAAAACCAACATCAAGCAGGGCATGTGCTCCCTCCTGTCCTTCTAAGCCGGCCCCCAAGGCTGAATGTAACATTGCGGCTTTTTCCTGTTATAATAGGAAAAACTCAGGATGGTCAGCAACTGGTATCGAACCCAGGACCATTCGAATGTGAAGGCGAGATAGAGGGTAAATCTGGTGGTCATATTTTGAAAAGAAAATAAGGAAATGGATTCCACTAAAAAATGATTCACATTGTCAATACATTTCAAATCTTTGTCTGGGTTTTCTGCCTTTCAATTCCAAGTTTTTTTTTTTTTTTTAACCACGAAGGCTCTAAATAAATTAGAATATCGACTCTCCCGTGTTTTTTTTTTTTTTTTTTTAATATTGGCATGGTTGTTTATTTTATATCAGATTCTTCCCGCACTATTCTGTTATTTACCATAGGTAGAATCCTTTGAGAAAGATACAGGCGACAAGTGCTTTAGTTCTCTATGGTATGTTTGTGACCGTTGTAGATATTTGAGTTGCTCTCTGACAGGGAGCTGACGGCTGATATCATGTTGGTCCCTCTTATTTATTTGTTTCTTCAGTTCTGTAGCCAAAAGAAAAGAATTTCACTCTTCTGTCCCATTTACAGCCGTAACCATCCCCCTCCTACGCTGTCCAACTTTGACCACATGCAGGGGAAAACGAAGGAAAAGGACGGGTGCATTTGCTTTGACGGCATTTCAGCGACAACCCCATCTGTTGCCAAAATAAGGAAACACTTTGCACTGCGATATCTTCGATTTGTCAAGGTCACTTGACTCCCGCCGGCTCTTAATTGTAAACAGCGTAGCAGACGAGAAGCTGACACGAAAGACACCGAGAGAAGCCGAAAAAAGACGGACCTTACGAAAGGACCCGAAGAGGACAAATAAAAGCCTAATCACCGAGGGACCTGACATCAGTCGACCAACTGATCAACTAGCCAACACCTGCCCTGAGGTCGCATCGGAATAGGGGTACACCTTTCCTTAACCCAAGGTCGCATTGGACTAGGGATCCTCACTACAACCAAGCCTCGCGAAGCTGCCTTGGGCTGGGGGGGGGGCTCTCCTTCAAGACTCACCAGAACCAGCAGGTGCCTTGGAGACTGCTTTGAAAGAAGCGGCGCCGTGCAAAATACCTATTTGCTCTCATCTGGTCAATAACAAGATAGACACTATTTTACTCTTTGTAATCAAATACATTTGTATTTAACAATTTTTTTATAATAAATTGGTGAAGGAGAAGAGATTAGCCCGTATCGTCATTTAGCCTCTACCTATAAAATCATTACAATATTTTAAAGGTAAGTAGGAAATATAAGGGAAAGTCCGATGCATGTTAACCGATCAGAAATTGGTTCAGATTGAAAATTCTCAGCACGCATATGGTTACAAGCTTCGTGTACTTTTTTCTTTTGTTTGTTTCTTTATTTTGCAGCCACTATTACTATGCACTTATATTTTAAAGGGTGGGGGTAAAATATTTAAATGCGCCAATATAATTAAGATTATTTTCAAAGTAGACAATTATTTTTCCTTGTAGACAAATCGCTGGCATTACTTATGCAATTTCTATCTTATCAGATTACCTAGATATGTGACCCCCTGTAGAAAAAGGATCCTTATATGTTACTTCGTTAATTACTAAATTTCACTCGTAAATTTTCTAAATAGTGGACCCATATTTTTAATCTGTATCTTTTCCTGCCAACTTTTCTTTGTCCTCAAAATATTCTAAAATTATTATTAACTGTATGTTCTTATTAACAGGCCGGTATCCTGGGGGGTCTAGGGGGCCGGGCCCCCTAAATTTTTGCTGCCCCCTAATAGTTTTACAGTAGGCTTGCTAAAGAACTATAATGTAGTGATGAACTATCATATGGTTGGATCGGGCCCCCCCTAACTTCAGCGGGGCCCCCCCCTAAATTTTGGGGCTGGCTACGGGTCTGCTTATTAACAGTATACTTCATAGTATTCTTAACGCTTCGTGTATTGGTTTAGAAAAAAACATGGCGATTATCATGGTAACGAAGAGGAAATAACGACGTGACTATTTCAGTCTACTCGACATTCACTTATATACTTTCTTAATAAAATTATATTTGCTTAGCTGAAATATGCTTGACCTAGTACGTATCTTACATTTCATCCATACTTTTTTTTTTAAATAAAAACAACCTAGTTTTATATTATTTTCTGAGAATATAGGTGGCAACACTTAACAATTACTTACTGTCTTTTCGAGTACAACAAACTACACCATAATACTCAATACTACATACTACATAATACTGTCTTGTAAAGGATGTCCCATAAAGAAATGCAACTTTCGTTATGCCCGCCATTTCTGTTCGAATAAGTTGGCAGCACTGAATGTTACACGGTTTTTATGTTGTCTTTGTAGTTAGTAGTCACGGAGGGCGGAATAACTCATTATTAGGTAGGAATGAAGCGCTCAATGACAGAACAGCACGTTGAGTTGAGTTGAGCCGATTTTAACGTCCCGTTCAGCAGCGAGGCTATATGAGACGTGGACCTACTGATTAACGTGGAATCCGAACTACATGAGCTCCCGCCGGGGAATTGAGCCCGGGCCTCCCACGCTAAAGGCGCGTACGCTAATCGCTTAGCCACGAAGGAGCTCTAGAACAGCATGTTGTCATAGTAAAAAAAAAAAAAAAAAAAAAAAAAACATTACAAATATGGCGAATGTTTTGCAGAGATTGTTCACAAACCCCGTGCGTCAACGTAATGTACCCAATAAGTCGACTGTTATGGGATTGTTTAGTATATTTAAGAAAACCGGTTCGGTTAGGGAGATTAAACCCTCGTGGCGTCCTCATGTTAGTTACGTCGCTTTCTTTATGGGACACGTATTGAACTCTCTTCAAACTTTGGACCCCTTCCAAATATATTTCCGGACTGTGGGCCTAGTACACAAAATAAGATGCTTAAGGATAAACTGTCTTGAGCAGTTTTAGAAAAAAAATCCAGAAAAACGGAGTTTATTATGGTGTTAAATAATTTATTATTCGTTGCTAATAATAGTAATTTATAGTGTTCTGTAGGGGCAGATTATTCATTTATGTATTTTGCATATCCATATATACAGGGTGAGTTAAAAGTCCTTGGACACCTGCATAAGTTTGAAAATCGACGGGAAAAGTAAAAAGTGATGATGGGAACAGAGGTTTAATGAGGAGCCGGAACTTTTGGCGTGTATGTCATTCATGGCCGCCATCTTGAAATCCGCCACTTTGGATTCAAGTCATTTTTTTTAAACAGGAAGGGGGTGTGTGACACATCAAATAACACTAGCTTGACCTCAGGAATTTAGTGGTGTAATTTGTTTTTTTTTTTTCTATCTTGTACAGTTTAGAAGTTATTAATGTTCAAAGGTGGGAAATTACTTTGATACTGAACTCTACAACACATGTTCTACGTGTTGTCCATCCCGTTCAATGCACAACTGTAGTCGCCGCAACCACTCTGACTGGACACGGAGGACAATGTCTAATGAAATTTGGTCACAGGCTTGTTGGATGCGTTTCTCCAAGTGTCTCAAATCACGGATTGTCTCAGCATACACTATCTGCTTAAGATGTCCCCATAGATAAAAATCAAGGGGCGTATAGTCAGAGGATCTGGGCGGCCACTCCACGGGACCACGGCGACCAATCCACTTCCCTGACAGCTGTTCATCCAACCATTCACGGACACCAAGTCCATAGTGTGGAGGGGCTCCATCGTGCTGAAAATAAGATGGGAAAATGTCCTCAGCGTTCAGTGTGGCAGGGAACACAAGGTCCTGCAGCAGCATCAGATACTATGTTGCAGTTAAGGTGTTGTAAATGAAAAATGGCCCAATGATTCTGGTGTCCCATATGCCGCACCACACCATCACCTTCGCTGTACTATATTCTCGACTCGGGTCAACCCAGTTCGGATTTGCATCACAACAGTATTGACAATTATGTCAATTAACCTCTCCGTTCAAAGTGAAATACGCCTAGTCGCTGAACAGTATGCCCTTGGCAAACGTAGGATCCAGTTCGTGTTGTTCAGTAGCCCACATGCAGAACTCCAACCGGCAATCAGGCTCATCCTCGTTCAGTTTATGTTGCATGTGCAACTTGTAAGGATGCCACTGATTGGCGTGCAATATCCGGACAACGGAGGATTGGCTTATTGCACCTGCTAGGGACACACGACGGGTACTTCGTTTAGGACTTTTCACAAACGACGCAACAACCGCCGTTGCAGTTTCCTCATTGGTGGCAGTCTTTGGTCCCCCACTACGTGCCCTATCTTGAACAGAGCCCGTCTCCCGGAATTTGGTGATCACGTGAGCCACCGTGCTGTGCGATACCGGTTCTCTGTCTGGAGGCCGTCTGTTGTAGTCAACTGCTATTGTTCGGTAGCTGCGTTCCCCTGATATAAGGATAATTTCGATCTTCTGTTCACGTGTCAGACCCATTTTAGATCACCTGGAACAAAGAGAGAACTGGGTCAGTATCAAGGTAATTTCCCACCTTTGAACATTAATAACTTCTAAACTGTACAAGATAGAAAAAAAAAAACAAATTACACCACTAAATTCCTGAGCTCAAGTTAGTGTTTGATGTGTCATACACCCCCTTTCCATTTAAAAAAATTGACTTGAATCCAAAATGGCGGATTTCAAAATGGCGGCCATAAATGACATACAGTCCAAAAGTTGCGGCCCCTCATCAAGCCTCTGCTCCCATCATCACTTTTTACTTTTCCCGTCGATTTTCAAACTTATGCAGGTGTCCAAGGACTTTTGACTCACCCTGTATATATAAACATAAATAAAATTTAATAACTCTTGAACCACCCGACCAATCTCAATCAAACTTTCAATCTAGATAAAGTTCAAATCTGAGACGACTTTTGTCATATCACTTTGACGGTGTATCTTAAGAGAGGGGAGAGAGAATTGAAAATGATCGAAAATGACCAATATTAGTGTCGAATATATAGTTTTTGGGATCACTGAGATGAACAGTGACACTTCTGATGCTGTTTAAATCCAAATTCACGCCCGCAACTTGGGGGAGGGGGATATATAAAAATGATTGAAAATAGCCAATATCAACTAGCACTTTAGTGATAGTAAAAAGTGACTAACTAATGGAACTTATCGCTATTTTATCTTAATTTAACGCAGCGAAGCGGGTAATTAATGCTAGTGTAATTATAAAAGGCACACTATTAAGCAATGAGATTTATCTTTCGTAACGGTGACACATACATATTCCCATCATGACACACATATTACGCTAAGAGTGACGCAGATACTTCTCGTAATAAATTCAGATGCAAATGAATTTTGTTTGAGTTGTTTGTTATAATTGCAAACAATGTTCCAGCATAGTCTTGAAGAGACTGTAAATTAATTAGCTTTAAATTTAATAACGAGAATCTGACAGAATGAAATTTAAAAAAAAAAAAAAAAGTCTTCGTGAACAAATTACAATTTATACAAATGAATTCTGAAATACTAAGAGTAATACCAATATTTTTGCTTACTTTTGTGACAAAAAAATTCAGGAGTTTTATTTACAGAATAAACAAAACAGTAATTACACGTAACTTTTCTTTCCCTTTCTCCCCTTCACTCCCCGCAGCCAAAAGCGACATTTCCAGAAAGGAAACGAAATCAGATAGAATAATAAGGTTGTGTTTGTTGTCTAGACGAAAAATCCCGATGGCTGTTTTTCGAGTACGATTTTTCTTTCTTTCTTTCTTTCTCTCTTTTGTTCTTTTCTCTTTCTCTCTTTTGAATTCTTTTCTTTTTTCAACATAACTACGTAAAACAGAAGCTATTCTGGAAATTATGGATCTGTTTTGAAAGAAAACATTCTCCACAAGAGACACAAGTCAAGAGGGCCCCAAGCGCCATCTCGTGGGAGAAGGAAGAAGTCGACCAGCTTCTAATTGAAAAACAACATTCTCACAGGGAGTCTACGTCAAAAGCGAACAACAGAGCTCTGTTTACTTAAAAGAAAAAAAAGGAGAGATTTTTAACAAGAGATCACAAACATCTTTAATCGTAAAATGGATTTTTAAAAGTTTTTAAAAAGTCTTGTCTATCAATCAATGGTTTTCGGAAGTTTTATACTGTGTAGCGTAGATTCGTCTATCTGACATACACTTACCAAACTACCCATTTTTACTGGATACCTTAGTCGTAACTTGTGGTGGGGTGGCAGGAGGCAACTACCCTCCCATTTAAACTCTCATCGTTCGAAGGGAGCCCACTTCAAGGTAAAACATTCTAGCTCAGGGGAACATGGAATACTTTCACTACATCCTCAAACACACACACACACACGTACACAAAATCTCTTAAAAGGGGCCGGACACTGGCTCAGTGGTAGAGCGCTTACCTCTAGTGTGTGGGGCCCCTGGTTCTTTCCTGGCCAAGTAAGTTTGTGGTGGACAACGTCATGTCCGCGGGTTTCCTTCCACTTTCTCATTCCACGAATTCTTCCATCGTCATTCACTTGCTTCATCGTCCATCATCGTCTCCCTTCGCCTAAAGGCTGTAATCAAGGGAAGATTTCATTTCATTCCACGAAATCTTTTAAATGAAGAAAAATGTGATCTGGACCCATTTAAATTAAATTTAGTTTCTTTGGGTCAGATATTGTTGTGTTAATTTAACTTTTGAATGGACCCACCATACCATTTCCGAAGAAAAAAATGAAAATAATTGAAAATGCTTCTGAGCTAGATAACATAGCTTTCCTCAGATGAATATCAGAGTTTAAAATTCTAATGGGGCCCAAATTTTTTTATTTCATATTTTAATACGGGAAACCAACTTCAGTGGGTACAAATATTAACTTCCCCTTGGAAATTTTCCCAGTTAAAATGCTCCCAGATATCACCCTTTTCGAGACCCTTTAAGGGAGAAAAAAGAAAATAAACAAACACCTATTTTATGAGCGTAGCAGAAATCATCTCCAAGAAGCGGATTTCTTTTCCGTGTTGTGTGCCGTTCACGACAACTTCTTTGGATTATTTTTTTCTCCTCCTTTCAAGACATTGTCAACTGTAATGATCAAGTCAGTGCATTGTTGAACATACGAGGGTATTTCCATTAGTTTTTGACCAAATAGTACCATCTATGAAGGAAATAATGTACCAGTTTCAGCTACCTGCATTAGTTCGTTGGAAGATGTCATTTGGATCAGTAGCTGTGCTTATATATATTTAATCTGAAGTCTTTTCTGACTCTGCTCCTACCACAGCCGGAGAACTGCAATCGTAGAAAATCTGTATTGTGGTGCAGATTTTCTGGACTGTGAGTGTCCGTACACAGTCACACAATATTCATCAAAGTACGTACATAACCACGATTTTCTCTATCCTTGCACGTACCAATGTAGAATACACACAATTTCTGTCTATTTACGGCTGTACAGATTGGTCCTGACTCAGCCAAAAAAAAAAAAAAAAAAAAAAAGCTGTACGTAGTCTGGCACATAAAATATTGTGAGTGATACAGAATCCTGCTCAATGTCACCTCTAGAGATTTTCTAAGTTATACTAAACATTAGCTTTTTTCTCTCTCAATTACTGCATGACAATGCTCCACTCCTACATTCATTTATTCATTTATTTTTCATTTAAGCCAACTTTCAAGATTTTGGGTGGGAGCTTTTGCCTCCTAAAACCGTTTTTCCGCAGAAAATAAAAAAAAAACTGTATTCGTTCTTTTTTTTCGTATTGTCCATACACAATGTTTCGTTGCAATTTTTCATGTCCTTTACACCCATCTGACATACTGTTACTAGCACTTTTGATATTTCGTGATCAAAGGTTTGGAGGGGTCCGTGCCCCACCCAACCGTTTTTTCCAGGAATATACGAAACCCTCATTCCTTCACTTTACGTCTGCAATATCTGTGCACAATTCCATTTACTTCGGTTCACTTGTTCTTGCCTTTCGGGCGTCAACTTTTAAAATTCTGGGTGGGGCTTTTGCCCCCTAAAACCGTTTTTCCGCAGAAAATAAAAAAACACGTATTCGATTATTTTATGTGTAGTATCTACCTGCCAAATTTTATCAAGATCGGAGTGTTACACTTAGGAAGTGTTACTTGTTTGCCACACTTCACATTTCTTTTGCTTCGAGAATTTGTTCTGCAAATTCTCTTAATTTTGTGAGAAAATATTCTCTTGCTTAAGGCAAAAATTTGAAGTGTAGCTGGCTTGAAAACCCAACCTACTTACTAGAAAAGAAATATAAAAAATATAGTTATGCTTGCTGTGCTGTATGGTTACGAAACATGGTCACTTACTGTGACAAAAGAACGCAGACTGAAAGTGTTTGAAAATAAAAACCTGAGGTAAATATTCGGACCCAAGAGGAACGGGAATCGATAATGACGGAACTTCATAAGGAAAAACTGCATAATTTACACCGTTGAGTTGAGTTGATGTTAAATTTAACATCCCTTTCAGCAGCGATAATCTAACATTGTTAGAGTAATTGGGCCTTATGCAGAGTCGTTTTTGACGTATGATTAGAGTCCTACTAAAGGTCTGACTAGTGCAGGAAACATTTGTTAGTCAAACTCTTTAGTATGGCACTAATCACGCGTTAGAACGACTCTGTATAAGGGCCATAAAGTTTAGGAGGCTCAGGTGAGTTAATCATGGAGCCAGAATGGAAGATAGTAGAAACGCATTCAATGGAAACCCAATCGGAAAAAGACTATTAGGAAGACCTTGACATAGATTGGATAACAATATTAAAATTCATTTCGCGAAGGCAAAGTAGAAATTGGATAGAGTTGACTAAGGATGGAAGCCAATGTAGAACTTTGTTGAATGCAGCATTGAACCTCAGAGTTCCATAGGTCATAGAGTTAATCTTTGGAAAAGTTGTGCGCACCGCCAGCAATGGCTCCCGTACCAGTAGTGGTACGCGTACCCCACGTTGAGAAACCGTATCCTAGCTAATACATTTGCCAAGTTTAATTGACGTACAATTGATAGGCATGAACATAGAAAAAAAAATTCGAATCAAGGGCAACAACGTTTAAACTTATATGACTTGGAGAGAGATGAGGAGAAAGAAGGGGATATAGCCCTCCTCTTAGAGAAAATGTGTGTATCTTTTTTCGTGTGTAAATGGTAGCACGTGACACTATAAATAAAATGGGTGGCGCAGAAAGCACTTGCAATGTAATTAAGAAGGAACGTTATCATTAAACGTCATTTACCGTTTCGACCACCGTATGATTAATTTACTTTTTTTTTATTTATTTATTATTTTTTTTTTTAAGACTACTCTTGAGCAGCAATCCCGGTTGCATCTCTTTCTTCATGATGTGACAAAATGCTATCTAAAGGAAAGTTTTCTGTTTACAATGTCATTTGCAATTTCTACGTTTACATTGTAGAATTGCGGAAAATGGACACGACTGCTCGTGACTTCTCGTGGCAACATCCAAACCACTCAGAGTCACATTAATACTTAACTAACTACGAGATTGAACAGCAGGATAGGAAGAGATAAACACAAATATCCATCTTCTCGGCAGGGAACAGCATTCGGACACATGAAAGGAAAACCTCTGGAAAGCGAGAGAAAAAGTCCATCCCACCGGATATATTGGTTTACTTTTCAACGAATTTCTCTTTGACTAGTTGTAGAGTAAAGTGCTTTGGGTTTTACAAATCCCAGTTTCAAATATACTAGGATTCCCATTCAGTATATTTATATACAGTATATATATATATTTCAACAAGATGTGAAAGTTGAGGAATTATTAATCAGAATAGAACGATTCATCTTAAGCCACGGAAGACGTTAAAATAAATGGATTGTGTATGTTAAGACCATTTGTACTATTTAATATACCTTTGTATGCATAAGGGGAAATTAACACTTGCATACTCCTCTACCAAAGGCATAAGACATTATCTTATAATGTTGAAGCGAACAACAGCGTTCAAACTAAAAGTTATATAGCTTCACAAAGTGGAGCTATATAACTTTTAGTTTCTTGAATCTTTCCATTTGATTTCGACAAGAGTTAAAAGTTGCGATTGTAAATGTTAGGTATTTCTAATAGATTCACTCATTGAATTTGACCGGATTAAACCTCAATCGAAATAGAATTTTTACAAAGGATTCCTCTCTTCTCCATAAGGCACGTAATATGACATTGTTATTTTTCGAATAAAAGACCTATCCATAATCACCGGACTGTATCACGTGATCAGGCCAAAAGTCACATTGCGTGCTAAATCGAGTCTGGAGATGGCAAATCAAGATGTGATATATTTCAAGCACTTAATCTTCGCGTGGAGCGCCCAGGGTAATTCGAAGAAGATACATATACTTTATCATTATTATTGATTTTATTCAAACAACTTGACTTTTGACAATGTTCTACCCATATTTACCCTACGTGCTATACATCATTTCTAAGCTCTTCACTATTTCTTTGCAATAAGCTTCCTATTAGCCATTTTCTTATTACAATTTTTGAGATATATGGATGACTTAATTTTTTTTCACTGATTTTCCATTGATTTGACTTTTCCATTTTTCATGAATTTTTTAACTATGTTCCATCTATTTTCAGACAATTTTATTTTTTGAACGGAGAATCGCATAGTCTGTTCTATACTTAGTCTAATTTACAGCCAGGGCCGTAACTTGTGAGAAGGGCAGGGGCCAACTGCCCCCAGGCAATCTCTCCGTCGATCGAGAGCGACCCATTTTAGGAAAAAGAGTTTCTTACTCCATGTACAATATAAACGTCAAATTATAAATGAAGCATCAAACAGGTACACTACATTACGTAAACAAAACAGCACACAAAAGGTAAATAAAACAAAAAAGAGTCGTGGGACCATTTCAGTAAAAAGGCCTACTATTAAGGGTCCTAGAAATAATATTTATTCGTATGGCTTTGAGATTTATCAATATTGTCTCCTTTAATTAATTTGTCATATATGGAACGGCCCAGGGGCGTAACTAACGGCCCCTCAGACCTTGCCGTGCGGTAGGGTTCACAGGCTCCGAGAGTCCATAAAGAGTAAGAGAATGATGGAAAGAGGGGGCCCAAGAATTTGAAAAATAACTTTTTCTAGGGAGCCCAAATACGCGTTTTAATGCTTGCCCCCCAGAAAAAAATCTAAGTTACGGCGCTGTTTACAGCCATCTCCCTCTTTAGATTTTTAAGATAAATGTAGGAATTATTTGTTTTTCATTGATTTTCCATTGATATTAATGTTAATGTTTCGTGCTCTGTGACTATATTTCATTCATTTTAGCACAATTTGCTTTTTGAATATAGAATCTGCATAGTCTCTTCTACATTTAAGCTTAATTTCAGCCATCTCACCCAAAGTCTGTTTACATCACTGCAACCGGATGAGCTCTTTACCCTCTTAAGATCGAAAATGAACTTGAGGCAGTATGCCTCAACTTTAATTCTCCTTCTTTGGCGCGGGACACCCGGGTTCGATTCCCGGTGGGAGCTCATGTGGTTCGGATTCTACGTTAATCAGTAGGTCCACGTCTTATATAGCCTCGCTGCTGAACGGGACGTAAAACTCAAAATCAATCAATCAATTTAATTCTCCTTTTCACTCTCTGAAAATACAATCTCTTCGTCGATTGTAAATTACTCAGTTTCCGTTTGAGGTAGGTTGTCGATGAGCTTACAAACAGATGCGTAATTCAAATTATTAATCAAGCAAGGACAATTAGATAGCTTACAGAAACAACTCACAATAGTTTCTAAATGTCACATATTTATCAAATGATACTAACGTATTGATTATGTGTGCATATTCGTCTCTTCACTTTGAAACTCAAAGTAAAATTCGCATGAAACTTTGGACAGAAACGGAATTGGACTTATTGATACAAGTAAACTTGGCTCAGTTCTCCGAGATATCCTTTAGTGTCTGCTTTACTTTCCCTGCATGCAATGACTGGATGCGATTCAAGTTCTATGTGTCGCCAAGTAAAGGTTATGTTTATTAACAAATGGTGAAGAAGTTATACATTTTTTTCCTTTAAAAGAGACTGGAATATCAACTACAAACGTTCATTTGTTTTCCGTATTTGAGAAATAATCGTATTAATTTAAAAAATGAAGAACGTTACTAATTATTTCTAAGCAAACAAGGTGTAGTTGATTCTATTCAGTTACCCATTGTCCTTGTGAAGGTTGCCTTTATCAATATACTGTTGATACAAATCACGAATGTGCCATTTTGAACGACCCCTGAAGACCTTCCCTAGAATTCCTGATCCTGAAAATCATGGTTGGAGAATTGACGAGAATATACATGTATCTTCGTCATTTAAATGAATGATCGGAATTACAGGCCAGAAACTGTCTTGAACCTTTTTAAGTTACTCTTGTTCGCGTTCCTGTAAGGTACCTAGTTATTCTTGCTTGATTAATAACTTAAAACGCACATCTGCTTAAAGCTCATCGACTGTGACAACCTTCCTCAAAGATAAACTGAAGAATATATGGTTAACGAAGAAACTGGATTTTTTGGATAATAAAGAGAGCATTAAAAGTTACAGGTCAGTGTATCGTGATTCATGTTTACTTTACATTTTAGGACCGTAAAAATAACATGAAAAGTAACTTAAAGTCATGTTACCTGATTTATGCATCATCATCATAGGTATTCTGCTCATACTGGCAGGTCACTTGCAGCAGCTGAGAAGCTTCCATGCTCCACGGTCCTCCGCTAACCTATTCGTATTCACGTATGACCTTTTGCTTTTATATAATCCATTAATTGTAGTCTCCTTTCCCACCAACATACCCTTTAGGACGTCCCTGATGATACAGTTTCTTCTTAGGCAATGTCCCAACCAGTTTCTCTTCCTCTCCTTAACAATATCTAAAAGTATTCTTTCCTCCCCCACCATTTCTAATACCCTCTCGTTTGTTTTCCGCTCGACCCAACTAATTCTTTCCATTCTTCTCCACACCCACACTTATGCAGAATAGAGAAATACCTTGCAAAAATCCTGTTTTGATTGGCTTTTTATTCCGACTCTGCATATCTTTGAATACTCAAATTCACATATTTCTCACTGGGCGTATTACAGTTAATATTCAGAAACGCACCGAACGAAATTATGTTTTTGTTTGTTACCAGTATTATAGATTAAATGGAAGTTAAGAGACTACAAAACTAATTTCTTTGTTATGCATTTCGTATAACGTTAAAGATAAAAGTTGTTGCAAGAATTATAACAAGCTTTCATTTCGTAAAAGAAAGAGTGTTAAAATAGGATAATTAAGAGCTGAGAATATTACCAGTTTTACGAACTGATTAGAGCGTCATCTTTGATTCGACGTCATCTTGAAAAGCTACCGTTGAGAAATATATAATATATATTTGTATTACTCGGGCACCAATATAATTGTGAGTTGAAGGAAACTTGATACCTCCAAATTACACTCAAATCTTGCCTATTTCATGGACTACTTGATATCTTGTGCAGAACCACCTCCATTGCAAACAATCTTTAGAAACTCCCATAATAATGGAAATAAGATAGAATGGAAATGAGAATTATCTCAAATGCAGGAAATAATTTTATATTGTTCGTCCACTTCATTAGTTACGTTGTGTCTGAACAATCAAACCTGTAGGTATTTTGATGAAATGTTAAACAGATCAAAAATATTGGTGTATCTATTTTTCTTACACGACCAGTGTATTCATAAATCGTATTTCTTTATTCATAAATCTTAAAATTTTGGCATTTCTATTTTTCAATTACGATCAATTAGAAACTTCTGAATTTATAAATCTTCTTACGAATGTCCTTCATTATTGTGGAAAGTTTGTGCTTCATCGAAATATAAACAGCGAGCAAACCACAAAAGCGAACAAGTCATGAATCATAACAAATTTTATATATTCTTTAATACATCTGTTCACTTTCTGTGCATAAAATTTAACTGGAAAGCATATGGCGCTCAACAAATCAAAATCTAATTCTGACGTAACAAACGAATTGCATCACCTCTTGAAAGTCCCTCCTCTTTTTTTTTCTATTGTTCTTTTAGTGGGTTTAATATTTTTTGTTCTAGTTCACTAGAGGGGAAGCTGACTAAAATGTCGAATCATTGAAGGTTGAAAATATGAGTTCATTTTCGTCCGGATCGAACAAAGGCAAAAACCTATTCCCCATTGTGGTTTATATTACAGATTCATTACTGTGATTTGAATGTAACCAAAAGCTCGAAATATAGTGTTATTTTCTTTTGTGTTTCAGTGCAGTGAGTGGTTAGCTTTATTTGAAACCATGATTTTTCCATGGCACACTAGAAAACAAAGGAGATCCACAAACGAGTTAATGGTTATTGATTGTTTCAAACAACAAAAGTGTGAACAACGAATCAACAGCTGCCAACACAGTGTATGAAGATATTGGTGAATGGCTGGATGCATTTGGGGGTGTTTGAAACAAAGGATTTCCTTTTTAAAGAGTCCTTCGTAGACATAGAACTGCCTGTGATATTCAGAAATACATGGTTGTAACATTATACTGTATTAATATGTATATCTAGCTATATGAAGAACTCATATCTATCTTCATTTTTATTGTTATTAGTAGTTAATTACAACAATTGAGAGGTCGATATATTTTTTTTCGAACAGCTAGTATAAAAGCATAAATGTTTAATTATATTCCTTGTTTCAGAGTAATAGATTTCAAAGAGATGTAATGGTAATAACTCTGTACTCAATATTCATTACCTGTCGAGGTTATTACGAAATGTGTTGCAAATGTTCACTGAGTGTATGTCATTCCTCTTTTGAATAATTGCCTTGTAGAGCTGTTGAAGAAAGTGTTGTGGACGTCAGGTAAATTATCATAATATAATTTTATGGCTTTTGTTTCTTAAAAAGAAGATAGAGTTTCATTAGTTTGGATAAATCTTTCAAAAACCTTCACGTTCTGCAAAATAATAATAATAATAATAATAATAATAATAATAATAATAATAATAATAATAATAATAATAATAATAATAATAATAATAATAATAATAAATAAATAAATAAATAAATAAAATAGATTTACAAATAATGTCTTGTATAAGTATTCTCTGAGCGTAATATATAGCCACAGGAGCCAATTCTGGGAAATCCGTGTGTCCAAAGTTTGCTTTAGCTTCCTGAGATCTGGATACATTTGCTTGGATATTTGACAACGTAACCTGAAAGAGCTAGTGATACTAGGTCCTCAAGTTAAAATTTCCCTCAGAAATGCACAAAAATTCCCTTTTTAAGATAAAATTTCCCTAATTTTAGTTCACTATTATATATATATATATATATATATATATATATATATATATATATATATATATATATATATATATATATATATATATATACCTACAGAAAGTGGCCCAAAAGTAGGTATACAGACCTGCATCGATCACATACGAATTTTAATTTATTAAGATAATGAATTTATTTGTTTTTGGTTTGATTTGAGCTTAAGGTATAAGTGAAAATAAATTAAGAGCAAATAAGGAAGAAAGTAAATCAATACCTGTATGGATAACAATAAGTAAATGATACATAAATTGTCATGAAGTATAAGTACGGGACTGTATACCTACTTTTGGGCCACTCTGTATATATCATTGTTTAAAAAGAGCATTATTGCATATCTATGGATTATTATCCTGTGTTCATATCTCCACAATATAGAGTAAGCGGGGGTGAAATGCCCAGTAGGGGAAAATGCCCACCCCCAAAAAAACAGGGAAGGGGATATGAAATGGCAACAGTGACACGATTGTGTGAAGGCGCAATTCTATGCAAGACGAAGGTGACACCAAACTACATTGTGTGAAGAAATTGAAGGCGTACAGGCTGATTTAAATGTGTTAAATACATCATTTTTACTTTGAATGTTTCAGATTTATGGAGAAAGAATGATTATATTGGTGCATTGGGAAATACAATGCATGTGCGTTGCACAAAGTAGGGTTCTGCTGTTCTGATGCAATAATGGTCTGCCGCCATGCTATGCAGTGTTGGGAGTTTAATGACCTGAAACTATCGTGTTTGTTATCTGGGTGATCTGCCCACTTGATGTCGGGGTGAATGGCCCGTGGGTGTTTCACCCCACGGACATACTTGCCATTCCAGTAATACTGAAATGCTTGATTATGCTGCAGCCCATGACATAATTTTGTTATGTCTCCCAAGTCACGCAACCCATTATCTGCAACCATTGGATCGTGCATTTTCTTAACTTCTCAAAATACATTTTTATGCAGCATGTTCACATTGAATCAAAGCAAATTCTAATCACAAACCCACACGCTTGCAATTTGGAGAACTAAGTAATCATTCATGGTCGAAAGCAGCCACAGTAGGAAACGGAGCGGCTGAATTTTGTGAATGTGCAATATTTCCTTTCAATACTGATATAATTCCAGAACACGCTTCGGGAAGAGTGTCACTCTAATTCCAGTAGTTCTAGTTCCAATTTGTCAAATCCAGACCTACCCTCCTTCTTAACGTCTTATGTTAATTCCAAATTCACCAACTTGTCAAGTTCAGGCCTATCCTTTCCCACAACGTCAAATGTGCCATCCACTTTCAGAATGGAGCGTGGTGCCGTAGTAGACCTAGAATCCCCACAAGCAAATGGAGCTCAACATGTCAATAGAAACAATACGGTGATTTGAAGACATTACACTGGTACCTGTTGTACCAGCTTCTACTTCCAAGCGAAGGCTACGAGCGACGATTCTCACTGGACATGAGTTTCGCTCTCGACAGAGATCAGCAACATGTAGTACAGCAGCTTCCGTTCCTCCTAAGAAGAAGAAGAACGTATTCGATCCAAATAAGTTCGAAAAGTCAAAACAAACTATGCATTCTACTAAATTATTCGGAAAAAGTTTAAGTGCTTCAGCCGAAATCAGTACAACTGTACAGACTCATTAAATACAGATGAAGATAACTATTGCGGAATCTGTGGTAGACATTATTATAAACGTACTGGACCTATGTGTACATGTCAGTGGATCAAGTGTATTCGTTGTCAAATGTGGCTCCATGAAGTATGTACACGGTTTCCAAATGTGTATCCTAAATGACACTCACTGTCTCAGAAAAGTAGAAACATGTAAATTCTGTTCATTTTCTTCACTGAGTGTCATTTTATTCTGTTGTTATCATATTCTTCATTTGGAGTTAGGTAGTATTTCCGTAAGACTGCTTTATGTTATTAATATTGTGTTGTGCAAAACTTATATTTTACTTATATCAATACAATTATACTTCACAATTAGACTGTAGCTAAACAAGCTTTTCCATATCGAATTTCCAATTAATATTTGTTTTTTATTCTATACTTTCAAAGCTGAGGAAGTATCCGTAACTAAACGCTTTAAAGATAGATTTTTGTAACTTGTACCGTAATATACCGTAATACAATTTCTTGTAGTGTGAGAACACCTATGCTAATGTGATTTTCAAATGCTATGAATTTTCGCCTTATATAGTTTGGTGTTAAGTGGGTGGGCATATTACCCCACGCATGTGGGCCTTTTACTCGGAGGATGGGGTACAATGCCCATTTTGCTCTTACTTTACAAATATCTCCTTCAGCATCAAACATTACATAATGTAGCCTCCAGGTAGAAATACCGAAGGATGTACCTTCCATTTCTTATACTTTGTTTTCCTGTGCATTTCGATTCATACTTGCAAATAAATAAAATATAAAAAGTGGGTGTTTCAGCCCCGCTTACTCTACATTTGTGCTTTTAATCTTCTGTTATTATTTCAATGTTATCTTGTATAATGACATCCTCAAACGAGGCTGCGGAAGGCTTTTGGAGAAAAAAGTTTATCACATTATGTGCGGGTTCTGGAAAGAACGCCACCTTCTTTCACCACACTGCCACAGTAGGGTGGTCCTTATTTCTGAAGTTGTGTATATCTGAGACCGCACCCCTTAATCTTTTTTTCTTTTAATGAGAAAAGTGTTATCTGTAAATTTGAGTTCGTTATGACAACGATAAATGGTGCCGCAAAGATATTTTAATCTTTATAGGAATAAGATTTAGAAAATAGTAGTTTTATATGTTGCTCAATAGATGGCAATGCATTCACAGATTTAAATTCTTTATTTAATCCCATTTTTTGAGTAATTTGGAGCAGATTTATGAAGAAAATTAAATTTGAAATATTAATAAATGTCAAACAGTTATTCTTTTACGATCATTTACAACTAAATTGTTCTCTCCTTTGTTTTTAATTACAACTGTTATTGTAAATAAAATAATTTTAGACTACTTGTAACGTATTTGAGTTTTTCGATTTTGTATGTATGATCTTTAATTTGATTGTTAATTTTAGGGAATTGAAGTTTCTTTGTGGGTCTTGTATCATCACAATGAATAAAGTGATCATTATGTGTTCGGTGTCTAGTGAAGAAAGTTATCGTAGTGATATTTACCTCGTTGGTAATATGAGTGAACAGATATTGGTTGTAAGTTACTATCCAACAGACAAGTAAGCCCACTTGCTGGATTCTTTTATAACATATGAAAAAAAAATGAAATGAAATCTTTGAGTTTTACGTCCCACGGTTATGCCGGTTAGGCTAAAGGAGACGGTGATGATGAAATAATAAACGAAATGGTGGAATGAAGAAAGTGGGAGGAAATGGGAGAACCCCGAGGAAACCCACGCACTTTATAACATACGAATTTGAAATTCCCTTTAAGAGAGAATGCTCGGTTAGCAATTCGTGAAACAGAAATACCCTTGTGAACCTGGCCCCCCCCACCTCTTGGTACAAACGATTTCAGCATATCAATAAAAAGTACTTCGTTTGTACCGGTTTGTACCGCAAATATTTTTGTTTGTACTGTACTGCAGTATGAGATATTAAGAAAACAAAGTGGGGGGGCCAAGTTCACGCAGCCCCCCCACATTGTCCTAGGATCGATTTAATTGGCTCATTTGAAAGATTTTCGTTTGTACAGGATTGTACCGTAGTTTGTTTCGTTAGTACCGTTCCCGATTATGAAAAATTAACGAAACAAAATGGGGGCCCAGATCAAACAGGCCCCAAAATCACGACTTTATACACTGGGTACACATGATTTTTGTATGCGATATGAAAGTACGTGGTTAGTACCGGATTGTACCACAAAGAGTTTTATTTTAGCCATAATAGATTATGAAAAATTAAGAAAACAAAATTGGGGGGCTGTGTGAACCTGCCCCCCCACCACGTCGTACAAACGATTTAGTTGGCTCATTTGAAAGATTTTCGTTTGTACCGGATTGTACCGTAGCTTGTTTCGTTTGTACCGTTCCCGATTATGAAAAAATAACGAAACAAAATGGGGGCCCAGATCAAACAGGCCCCCAAATCACGACTTTATACACTGGGTACACATGATTTTTGTATGCGATATGAAAGTAAGTCGTTAGTACGGGATTGTACCACAAAGAGTTTTATTTTAGCCATAATAGATTATGAAAAATTAAGAAAACAAAATTGGGGGGCTGTGTGAACCTGGCCCCCCCACCACGTCGTACAAACGATTTAGTTGGCTCACTTGAAAGATTTTCGTTTGTACCGGATTGTACCGTAGTTTGTTTCGTTTGTACCGTTACCGATTATGAAAAATTAACGAAACAAAATGGGGGCCCAGATCAAACAGGCCCCCAAATCACGACTTAATACACAGGGTACGCATTACTTTTTATGCCACATAAAAGTACTTGGTTAGTACCGGATTGTACCACAAAGAGTTTTATTATAGCCATAATAGATTATGAAAAATTAAGAAAAAAATTGGGAGGCTGTGTGAACCTGGCCCCCTACCACGTTGTACAAACGATTTAGTTGGCTCATTTGAAAGATTTTCGTTTGTACCGGATTGTACCGTAGTTTGTTTTCGTTTTTACCGCCGTAGATTATGTTAAATTTCTTATGTTAAATATGACTTTCGAGAAACTTGAATTTGTCATGGCAGGTCAACCTGGCCCGCACATGTTTGTTTTCTTTCAATTCGAATCAAAGCGTCTCCAAAAATTTGTACCAGTATGTATCAATTTATAGCATCAAAGTTAGAATTTGTACCGCCATCAATTTCGAGAAATTTGAATTTTTGATGGCAGGTCAAACTGATCCAGAAAGCATATATATATTTTTCAATTCGAATGAAAACGGTACCAAAAATTTGTACCCAATATATGCCAATTTGTACCAGCAAAATAAGAATTTGAACTCTTATCAGGTTGTAGACGTTTGAATTTTTGTTGGTGGGTCAAGCTGGAACGCACTTTATTTTCTTTCTAATTCGAACCAAAAATTTGTACCGAATATATACCAATTTTTACCACCAAAATGAAGATTTCTACCCCCACAAATTCCGAGAATTATGAATTTTTAATGGCGCGTCAGGCTGGGCTGGAGAATTTATTTTCCTTTTCAATTCGAAGCAAAAAAACTACCAAAACTTGTATCCAATATGCACCAATCTGTACCACAAAAATTAGAAATTGTTCCCCGAATATTTTTTGAGAAAATTGAACTTTTGTTGGGAAGTCAATCTAGTCAATCTGGACAGCACAAGTCATTTTTCGTCTCAATTCCAACTAAACCGGTACCAAAATTTGTACCCAATATATACCAATTTGTAGCACCAAAATTAGAATCTGTACTACCACCAATTTCGACAAACATGCATTTTATTGGCGGATTAAACTGACCCGCAGAACTTTTTTCCTTCGAATTTGAATCGAAACGGCACCAAAAATTTGTAACCAATATGTGCTAATTTGTATTACGAAAATTACAATTTGATCCCCCATGAATTTCGAGAAATTTTAATTTTTGATGGCGAGTCAAACAGGCCCACACAACATATTTTTCTGTTCAATTCGAATGAAAACAATATCAAAAATTTGTAAGAATTTTTACTCCCACCAATTTCTACAAATTTAAATTTTTGATGTGTCACGCTGGCCCGCACAACTTTGTTTTTCTTTCCAATTCCAATCAAAGCGTTACCAAAAATTTGTATGCAATTTGTACCACAAAATTTAGATTTGTATTCCCACCAATTTTGAGAATTGTGAATTTTTGATGGCGGATCGAAGTTACCCTCATGACTTATTTTTCTTTACAATTCGAATCAAAACGGGGCCAAAAATTTGTAGCAGATCTGTACCAATTCGTATCGCTAAAATTAGAATTGAAACCCGCATCAATATCTAGAAATTTTAATTTTTGATGGAGGGTCATGCTGGTTTGGGCAACTTATTTTTCTTTCAAATTCGAATCAACACGGTATCAAAAAAATTGTAGCCAATATTTACGAATTTGCAGTATCAAAATTAGAATATATATCCCCACCAATTTCGAGAAATACAAATTTAAATATGCGGGTTTAACTGATCCGCACAACTTATTTGATTTTAAAATTCGAATCAAAACTGTACCAAACACCTGTACCCTATATGTACCGATTTGTACCGCCAAACTTAAAATCTTACCCTCACTAATTTCGAAAAAAAAAAGAAATTTTCACATATAACAGGTGAAGCAGAGCCGAAGAACTCTTTTCCCTTCCTATTCGAATCAAAATGGCAACAAATGTTGGTACCCAATATGTACCAATTTGTACGACGAAAATTAGAGTTATACTCCAACTAATTTCGAGAAATTTGAATTTTTGTGGTGGTAAAAGTTCTCCTCCACTGTTTTTTTCATTCTAGTTCGAATCAAAACGGTACCAAAAATTTGTACCCTATATGTAGAAATTTGTATCAACAAAATTAGAATTTCTACCCCCACTAATTTCGAGAAATTAGAATTTTTGATGGCGGGCCAGGTTGATGACAAGCTGGCCCGGACAACACATTTTCATTAAAATTAGAATCAAAACGGTACCAAATATTTGTACCCAATATTTACCAATTTGTACCACCAAAATTAGAATTTGTACCTCTACCAATATCAAGAAATTTGAATTTATGTTGGCGGTTCAAGCTGGCCTGCACAACTTGTTTATCTTTCTAATTCGAATCAGTACAGTATCAAAATTTTGTACTCAATATGTACCAATTTGTACCACCAAAATTAAATTTGTATCCCCAGTTATTTCGAGAAATTTGAATTTTTGGTGGCAACGTCAAGCTGGCCCCCACAACTTATTCTCTTTCCAATTCGGATCGAAATGGTATCGAAAATATGTACCTCATATGTACCAATTTGTACCACAAAAATTAGAATTTGTGCAACTACCAATTTTGAGAAATTTGAATTCTCAATACTCGATCCAACTTGACGTCGAAACCTGGCTCGCCCAACACATTTCTTTTATTAATTCCAATCAAAATGTTACCAAAAATTTGTGCCAAATAGATATCAGTTTGCACCATCTATAAACACCGAAGACAAAATTATTTTAATATTTTTCTATTTATACGGTGTACCAAATGTTAGAAAGAATAAAGGAAAGCATTATCACAAAACAAGTTGTTCGATAGGCGGCAGATTAAATGGATAGCATTGGCATTTGTACAACTTGGTTGGGGGAGAGAGAGTCAAACATCTACATATGTTGATGACTCCAAAATATTTATGAGCGAGTGATTTTTTCCCCAACCATTTGTGAAAATGGACAATATTAATTTTTATTATAGAACTCATTCAGAGGATCAGTTCTGTGAAGTCATCTCTATCCACTCATATCTCCGTTTCGAAAACAGAGTTTAAGTTCTAATTTTGCTTATACAACTTTTTACAAATTCAGTTACCATCAATAATACACTCCAGAGTTAAAATGTTTAATGGAAATAGTAACAAATTATTTTGCGAAGTAGTGATGTCGAATTTTAAAAAAAAATGTGTTTCTCTGGTTTACCTTGCGATCAAATAGATAAACATATTTGAGTAAGCATTTCAGATTTATTGAATTGGTGCAGGTACAATGTAATATTTTTTTGTTACAAATTGTCTAAAAAAATTTGGACAATTTTCATATGAATTCTGAATAAGCCTTTGGCATGAAAGAGTTGACTTGGTGATAAATTTTCCGTTCGTTGAATAACAATTTCTTTATTCATACATGATTTTGCTCATGCAAATCATAAGCAAATTTTCCTTTCTGCTTTTATGAATTGCGGGGAAATTTGGTTGCACGTTCTCGTTCGAATCGAATACTATTTTGATTGAATACAAAAAAAAAAGGGATTGCCATGCCCAGGAAGACTGCAATGAAAATTTAAATTTCTAGAAATTGGTAAGGTTGGAAATTCTAATTTTGAGGGTACAAATTGGTACTTACTTGGCACAAACTTTTGCTAACATTTTAATCCGAATTCGTAAACCAAATGTGTTGCGCGAGCCAAGTTTCGACGTTAAGTTGGCTCCAGCACTGAAAATTCAAATTTCTCCAAATCGGTAAGGGTACAAATTCTAATTTTAATGGTAGAGATTGATACATATCGAGTACACATTATTGGTACCGTTTTCATTCGAATTGCAAAGAAAAATAAGTTACGCGGGCCAGTTTCACCCGCCACCAAAAATTATAATTTCTCGAAATTAGTGGGGGTACAAATTCTAATTGCAGCGGTACAAATTGGTACATATTTTGTTCAAATTTTTGGTGAGGTTTTGAGTCGAATTTGAAACAAAAATAAGTTGGCCGACCAGTTTGACCTGCAATTAAATTCATATTTCTTGAAATTGGTTGCTGTACAAATTCTAGTTTTGGAGATACAAGTTGTTACATATTGGCTACAAGTTTTTGGTACAGTTTTGATTCGAATTTGGAAGAAAAAAGTTTTGTGCTCGCCAGATTGACCGCCTAACAAAAATTCAAATTTCTCGAAATTGGTGAAGGTACAAATTCTTATTTTGGTAGTTCAAATTGGTACATAATGGGTAAAAATTTTTGTAAGGTTTTAGATTCAAATTGGAAAGAAAGTGTTTGTGAGTCAATTTGAACCGCCATCAAAAATTCAAGTTCCTCGAAATTGGTGGGGCTAGAAATTCTAATTTTTGTTGAAAAAGTTGTACATATCGGGTACAAATTTTTGAATAATTTTGATTCAAATTCGAAAGAAAAATAAGTTGTGTGGGCAAGTTTGACCTGCCAACAAAATTCTGTCTGACGTGACCTGCCACACTCCACGAAATTTCTTGGGATATAAATTCTAATTTTGGTGTTACAAATTGGTACACATTGGGTACAGAGTTCTGATACCGTTTTGATTTGAATTGGGAAGAAAAAGTGTGCAAGCTTACTTGACTCGCCATTAAAAATTCAATTCTTGCGAAATTGGTGAGGGTGCAAATCATAGTTTTGGAGGTACAAATTGTTTACAAAGTTTTAGTACCGTTTTCATTCGAATTGAAAAAAAATGTGTTGTGTAGACCAGTTGACGTCATATTGATCCTCCATTACATCCCAATTTTGTCGAAATAAGTAGTGTGTACAAATTCTAATTTTCGTGGTACAAGTGGGCGCATAGTGGGTACAATTTTCTGGTACCGTTGTGATTCGAATTTGAAAGGAAAATAAGTGGTGCAATCCAGTTTGACCCCCCATCAAAACTAAAATTTCTCGAAATTGGTGGAAGTATAAGTTCTAATTTGGTGGTACAAATTGGTAAGTATGGGTACCAATTTATGGTGCCATTTTGATTCGAATTCGAAAGAAAAAGAGTTGTGCGGCTTTTCTCCACCCGTTACCGGTATCAAAAATCAAATCGTTTTCGAAATTGATGAGGGTACAAACTTTAATTTTGGCGTTACAAATTTGTACATATCGGGTAAAAATATTTGATACCGTTTGGATGTGAATTTTAATGAAACATAAGTTGTGAGGGCCAGTTTAACCCACAAACCTAAATCTAGAGCAAACTAAAATCATTGTCTTACATTCCGCTACTAACCAAGTACTTTCATATGACATACAAAACTCATATGTACCCGCTGTATTAAGTCGTGATTTGAGGGTCTGCTTGATCTGAGCCCCCATATTGTATCGTTAATTTTTCATAATCCAGGACGGTACAAACGAAACAAACTACGGTACAATCCGGTACAAACGAAAATCTTTCAAATCAGCCAACTAAATCGTTTGTACAACGTTGTGGGGGGCCAGGTTCACACAGCCCTCCAATTTTGTTTTCCTAATTTTTCATAATCTATTATGGCTAAACTAAAACTCATTGTGGTACAATCCTGTACTAACCAAGTACTTTCATATGACATACAAAAATCATGTGTACTCGGTGTATTAAGTCGTGATTTGGGGACCTGTTTGATCTGGGCCCCCATTTTGTTTCGTTAATTTTTCATAATCGGGAACGGTACAAACGAAACAAACTACGGTACAATCCGGTACAAACGAAAATCTTTCAAATGAACCAACTAAATCGTTTGTACGACGTGGTGGGGGGGCCAGGTTCACACAGCCCCCCAATTTTGTTTTCTTAATTTTTCATAATCTATTATGGCTAAAATAAAACTCTTTGTGGTACAATCCGGTACTAACGACTTACTTTCATATCGCATACAAAAATCACGTGTACCCAGTGTATAAAGTCGTGATTTGGGGGCCTGTTTGATCTGGGCCCCCATTTTGTTTCGTTAATTTTTCATAATCGGGAACGGTACAAACGAAACAAACTACGGTACAATCCGGTACAAACGAAAATCTTTCAAATGAGCCAACTAAATCGTTTGTACGACGTGGTGGGGGGGCCAGGTTCACACAGCCCCCCAATTTTGTTTTCTTAATTTTTCATAATCTATTATGGCTAAAATAAAACTCTTTGTGGTACAATCCGGTACTAACGACTTACTTTCATATCGCATACAAAAATCACGTGTACCCAGTGTATAAAGTCGTGATTTGGGGGCCTGTTTGATCTGGGCCCCCATTTTGTTTCATTAATTTTTCATAATCGGGAACGGTACTAACGAAACAAACTACGGCACTATCCGGTACAAACGAAAATCTTTCAAATGAGCTAACTAAATCGTTTGTACGACGTGGTGGGGGGGCCAGGTTCACACAGCCTCCCAATTTTGTTTTCTTAATTTTTCATAATCTATTATGGCTAAAATAAAACTCTTTGTGGTACAATCCGGTACTAACCAAGTACTTTTATGTGATATAAAAAATCATGTGTACTCGGTGTATTAAGTCGTGATTTGGGGGCCTGTTTGATCTGGGCCCCCATTTTGTTTCGTTAATTTTTCATAATCGGGAACGGTACAAACGAAACAAACTACGGTACAATCCGGTACAAACGAAAATCTTTCAAATGAGCCAACTAAATCGTTTATACGACGTGATGGGGGGGCCAGGTTCACACAGCCCCCCCAATTTTGTTTTCTTAATTTTTCAAAATCTATTATGGCTAAAATAAAACTCTTTGTGGTACAATCCGGTACTAACCATGTACTTTCATATCGCATACAAAAATCATGTGTACCCAGTGTATAAAGTCGTGATTTGGGGGCCTGTTTGATCTGGGCCCCCATTTTGTTTCGTTAATTTTTCATAATCGGGAACGGTACAAACGAAACAAACTACGGTACAATCCGGTACAAACGAAAATCCTTCAAATGAGCCATATAAATCGATCCTAGGACAATGTGGGGGGGCTGCGTGAACTTGGCCCCCCCACTTTGTTTTCTTAATATCTCATACTGCAGTACGGTACAAACAAAAATATTTGCGGTACAAACCGGTACAAACGAAGTACTTTTTATTGATGTGCGGAAATCGTTTGTACCGAGAGGTGGGGGGGGGGCCAGGTTCACAAGGGTAACAGAAATGGTTTGGTCTAAAGCAAGAATACCGATCAAGGATACTCACCACAGCATCGATAAACTCATTGGATTGTACGAAATGTGGCATCGGTTTCAAAAATCAAGTATAGGAAATAGTGAAGGAAGAGGAGACAAGACATATTTCTTAGATATGTTAGACGATTTATTTCATACAGCGCATGCAAATGCTTTAGACTCAGAAGAGGACAAGGAATTCCTTATATCTCAAAGGCAAAAAGGACGACTTGTGAGGTGAGCGAAACGAGTGGATAGTCGATTATTAATTCAAGTGGTGAAAAACGAAGATGTAGGCCCTATGCCAAACACAAAATACAATTCCAATGGAAGGAGTAGATTCTGATGAGGTAGTGACAGAATCTTCGAGAAGAAGAGGGAAAGTACGTTTTATTACTTCACGACTCGTTGCGGCTTTTGATCGCTATAAATTGATTGATAGAGCTCCATGCGCATATTAATCGCAACAGCAGAGGCATTGGGACACAACTTGTAATACTGAACGTATCAATGGAGCTTGTATTCTTCTTTAACAGAAACTGGAAAAAAATCTTTTATATCTCCCGTATAGGCATCACATTTTTGATATTAAAGTGTGTATTTGAAGAATGTGTTTCAGTTTCTTCCGGTCCAGAGGTGCCAATTTTTAAGCGTTTCCAGAAAGAGTGGCCGAGATTTCAAGACAATTTTGTTACATGAATTTCTGATCGAAGTGTTAATTCACTTCTTTGCAATATGAAGGAAGATACGCTAGTTTTTGCTGTTCAAAATTTGGAAACGCAGAGAAGCATTGCTGAGAAGATTACAGAGAACTTTGGAGCTTACAGTAATTCTTCTAGAAAGTAAGCCTCCTGGAGGTATTTCTTTCCGTTTCCTTGGAGCTGTACATCAGGCAAGGTGGATGAGAAAACCTTATGGTTTTTAAAAATAGTTCTCTTTAGTAATCAGCGTAAATTAAATGAACGGGAAGAAGGACTGCGTCAAGTGTGCACTTTTCCTGTTCTAAAAAGCTTGGTGTACTTGTCCTAGTGCATCTCGTTCACCACATCAAGATTTACAATTTTTGAAGAGCCTTCAAACGTACAAACTCATAAACTCTGATGTCTTGAGAGTGGCTTTATTGAAGTTTTCCTAACATCTTTGGTACCTCTCAGAGGAGTGTGAGCACTTTTATTTTTTGGCGAGAATGTCAATAATGAACAGAACACAAAATAGCAGAAAAATTTAAAAATAGTGACAGTTTATATGAAACTATGAAGCGATTTGAACTGCACGCTTGTGAAATAGATGATATTGAAGAAAAAGAAATTGCTGATTTTATGATACGAAACGAAGAAGTTCCTCTAAAGGTTTCGGATTTCTACAGGTTTTCTAGACCTTGATCCGATTTCTTGGTCGACAAATGATGAATTTCTTTTCGGGAAAAGAGTAGTTGATAAGCTGCATGTTTTAAATGACGCAGCGGAAAGAGTGTAAACATAATGGAAGATCACAATGCAGTTCTAACTAAAAATGAAGAACAGAAACAATTCCTTTTGTAAGTGGTGAAAGACTATAGAAACTTGTTTCCAGGATGTGAAAAAGCTACCTTGCGTAAAAAGTAAAAGTTATCATTAAGTCAATCTACAATTCAAATATATATTTTGTTCATTTTTTGGAATATCTTCCACTATCATTAATTTTTTTACTTGTATTTATTAGCTGATTGATTTCTAACTCATGTAAATTTTACTAACGAAGCAAGTGGCATGAGAAACAGATCCAAATATCTTTTCCACAGTGGTTCATAAAGCTGTGCATTACCATAAGTACTATATGTACGGACGATGATCATGATGCTTGTAGCTTGTTGCCTGATAACCAACCGACTGTATTTGAAACCCAGTCAATTCTGAATTACAGAGCAAAGCTTTATATTTTCCTATTTCCATCTGTGATTATTATACGTTTATTGACAAATAGTAAATCGAGTGCCATTGAAATTCAAATGAGTTTCTTTTTCCAGAAATCAACTGCTTTGCGGCACGGGTTAACGTTGATGGATTTTTGTGAAATTTTGTGTATGATGTTTCTATTACCAAAGGAAAAGAAATTGGGTGTGTGGCGGAAGATATTCGAAAATTTATTTTTTCCCATATACCTAAGGACCACCTTACTGCCACAGTGCTTAGTAACATAACATTTGTTGAAAAGCTAAATTTCCCTACATTTTATCTCATATTCGAAAATCTCCCTTTTCCCTCCTTAAAAATTCTTAGCTAAATCTCCCTACGTCGCGGGAAATTTCCCTGAAACTAGCATCACTGGAACGACCGCCTCCAAAGTTATATAAAAATCAGCGCCACTGGATTGGGCCCATTAACATAAATAGAGACCATACGTGTAGTGGATTGGTCGGGGTTTTACTGTAAGTGTCTGTAACACGATTCATGCGGGTTTTTTTTTTTTTTTCTTAGTCTCGGACAGCCTTCATCCCGGAATGTCTTTTGGAATTCTACTCGAAATTGCAGTTGTACAGTGACAACGAACAGATTTTGCAAAAGATTCGAAGTAAGATATTAGATCGTAAACCATAAGTAGAACAGTTATTTTTAGGTATCTATAACGTTGTGCCGTGCCTATGGCTTAAGAAAGTCACACACAGGAAGTTCTAAAATAAAATGTAATCTGACTTTGGAACACTTGGATCTCCAAACACGACCAAGGATGACCTTAGTCGACCGAAATACGAGTCGCGGAAAAAGGAAAGAAACAAAAAAAAAGTGTGACCACCAAGCTAGTGGATGGGTCCCTTCTATACGCGCAACAGATTTCTGTTATATAAATATCCCCTAAAGGCTTATGACGAAGGGAAAGGAAAACGATGACTCCAGATTCTTGTTGACTACGTTGTCAAAAGATAGGAAAATCAACCACACCCCTATAAGAGCCTCGTAACGAAAAAGAAAAATTAACTTCATCAGCTAGTACACACACAAAAAAAAAAAAAAAAAATGACTGAAACTTACTTTTAGCTTAATATGAAACTCTAAACATAATATGGTAGTGCTTTATTTCGACCCATTACAGGCAAAACAAAATTTATTAAATTTAGTTTAAGTAATATAAATATGAAAAATGACCGTATTATCAATCTTATTACATAAGTGGAATCTACATGTACTAACAGCATAGCTCCGAAGAAAGAAAAAAAAAAAAGAAATAGTAATCACAGACAATCAACATTATTGTAATTTAGTACTGTATCAATGAAGCCTCAACCTTATCTAATCATATTGTGAAATTACCACAATTCCGAATCGAAGCAAGTCTCTAAGTTCCTGCCCAAATTAGATTATCCATTTTGAAAGAATTTAGTGATAATCGAAAACAAACCGTGCAATTTCAGATAACGATACCAGTTCATCAACTAAACAATAACTAAACTAGCCCATATCAACACTTTAAATCATATGTTTCTATTCTAATATCGTAGCAGTGCATTTTATATAGCACTTCCACACAGAACAAAAAAACATGTGGCGTACGTAAAACCGTAGGTTACATGCGTAAATTATATAGTTTTTGGACTTAACGTACGATTGTATTAGGGATGGCCAGACGGATCCGGATCTCGGATATCCGGATCCTATAATACCGGATCCGGATCCAAGATCGGAAATTTCGGATCCGGATCCGGATATCCGGATCTTGGATTCGGATCCGAAATTTCGAATCTTGGATCCGGATCCGGAATTTCGGATCTTGGATCCGGATCCGAAGTTTCGGATCTTGGATCCGGATTCGGAATTTCGGATCTTGGATCCGGATCCGAAGTTTCGGATCTTGGATCCGGATCCGGAATTTCGGATCCTGGATCCCCACCCGAAATTTCGAAGTTCAGATTCGGACTCCTGATTTGAATATTTTAGGCCTTAGATTGAGACCCAGAACTAAAATATCCATATGTATAAAATTTACTAGGTGAATTTTATCTAACTCAGTGGGAAGACAATTCAATTTAAATGACAAAAGATTACATGAAAATCTCATTTTCACATTTTTCGGGGTTAGACCACTGTTGCGCACACCCCATCATTTAGTCTTTAGTATATCTTTAAACGTACTACAAGTATGCCACTTTCATCTCAAGTCAGTAGTTGTATAGATCTGCCTTTTGTTATATATTAATCGAGTTAGGATTAAAACTCGATTGTTTGTGAGACCTATGATAATATTTTCAGAATGAGTTATAACGTTGAAAAACTGCATAGTAATGCTGCATATTTTCTTTGTGCCACATTGGAATTTAATGTAGTCTATCTTATACAGTCGGCTCTTATGATTAATTCAATGATCTGAACTCCTGCAGCATTACGCTAAAATCATGGATGTCTTTGAATTTTCGTCATTATTTCTATTTTTTTATTACGAGCAAGCAAAATAAATATCACAAGCGGCATTTTACATAACACATATAGACGCAGTTCAGTCAGTTGATTGCTTAAAGTTTATAGCAAAGCTATTACATTTCTAAGACACTGGCGGCCTTAGGACAAAATCCATGGCTTTCCCATAAAATCTTAAATCTCTCTATATAAAAAGGCAAAGTCCTGAGTGAGTGAGTGAGTGAGTGACAGATCACCGTACAGGCCAAATCGCTTAAGCTATTTGGTCTAGGAATTAATTCGTGCGGGTGGACAAGAGATGGCGCAACGAACGGAGCGTTCCACAGTTCCGTGTATCCACACATGTGTTGCAAACCCCTGTCATCGCGTATCGTTCGTAGTATAGGGCAGTGGATTAAAGCGTCAACAACACCAGTTTGTAGTTAAGTGAACATGGCGCAATTTGTGCCTGATAAAGTGTTTTTGCGGGGTGTCCTGCTGCATTACTTTAACATGCAGAAAAGTGCGACTGAAAGTCATCGTATTTTGGTGGAAGTGTATGGTGACCATGCTCTAGCTGAGCGAACGTGTCAGAAGTGGTTTGCACGGTTTAGAAGTGGTGATTTCGGCTTGGCAGACCAAGAGCGAGCTGGACAGCCAAAAAAATTTCAAGACGAAGAATTGACAGCATTGCTCGAGCAGGATTCGTGTCAAACGCAGGAACAACTTGCAGCAGCATTAGGCGTTGATCAAACAACAGTCTCCAAACGCTTGAAAGCCATGGGAATGATTCAAAAGATGTCACATTGGGTTCCACATGAATTGAAAGACAGAGACGTTGAAAGACGAAAAACCATTTGCGAATTGCTGCTTCAACGACAGAGCAGAAAGGGGTTTCTGCATCGAATTATTACGGGTGATGAGAAGTGGATCCATTACGAGAACCCTAAACGAAAAAAGGCCTGGGTGAAACCAGGTGAACCAGGTCCATCACAACCAAAACGAGATATTCACTGTGCAAAGGTTATGCTGTGCATATGGTGGGATATGAAAGGTGTGGTGTACTATGAGCTGCTGCAACCGGGTGAAACTATGAATGGAGAACGTTATCGACGACAATTAATGCGTTTGAAGCAAGCTCTGGCCAGAACACGACCAGAATGGGAGAACAGACATGATAAACTTATTGTTCAACATGATAACACTCGCCCACATGTCGCAAAACCGGTCAAAACCTATTTAGAAAATGTCGGATGGGAAGTTTTACCCCACCCGCCGTATTCACCAGACGTTGCTCCTTCGGACTACTACTTGTTCGATTGCATGAACAACGATTTGATTGGACAGTGGTTTACTTCTTCAGAAGATATCGAAACATGGGTCTCTGACTGGATCGCTTCCAAGGATGAGGACTTCTTTCGCCACGGAATCCGTACATTGCCTGACAGATGGGCGAAAGTGGTGGCTAGCGATGGACAATATTTTTCTTAAGATATTTATGTATTTTGTGTTTGTACTACAGCTTCAATGTGTGCGTACCAACCGCACGAATTAATTCCTAGACCAAATACAAACTTGAAATTTGGACAGTTTATAGGCTTTGTGACGTAGGATACCACTAAGGAAGGACTTTGGGAAATTCGACGAGGAAGGGGGGAAATGGGGTGGAAAATAATGATGATTCTTGACGTTAGATACTTCAAATTTGGTATTTGGGTTTCTCATTGAAAATAATTTGATACTTGTTAAAGTGCTTTTTGATATTTAAATTAGAAGGGGCAGGGAAGATGTAGAAAGTAAAAGAACGGGTGGTAATTGCAATTATTGCAATTAGTATAATAATATGCCTATATCTCGGAAACTTAAAGGGTTAGAAACATGGAATTTGGTATTTGGACTTCTCACTTAAAATAATTAGATACGTATTTCAACGTTTTTTTGATATGTGGCCCAGGAGGGAAGAAAAAGGGCGAGAAGAAAATTAAGTGGAGATAACAATTATTGTATTAATATGTTCAATCCTTTAAGGTTAGAGACTTGAAATTTGGTATTTGCATTTCTCATTGAAAATAATTTGACATGTGTTTCAGTGTTTTTTGACGTTTTAGTAAAAAGGAAAAGAAAAGAGATGGAAAGGAAAGAGGGTGGGGATTATTATAATAACATGTCGATATCTGGGAACCTCTGAAGGTTAGGAGCATAGAATTTGGTATTTGGACTTTACATTTGAAATAATTAGGTATGTACTTAAGCGTTTTTTAATATATGTCTTAGAGGGGAAGAAAAGGGGCGGGGAGAAAAGACTTTTATATCTCGGAATCCTGGAATGTTAGAGAAATGAAACTTATTATTTGAACAAAAATTCGTTATGAAATGAAATCCTTGAGTTTTACGTCCCACGCTTATGCCGGTTAGGCTAAAGGAGACAGTGATTATGAGAAATAAATGAAATGAAGAAAGTGGGAGGAAACGGGAAAACCCACGAGCACGGTGTCTGTCCACCACACGGCGCAAGCTGGGATCGAACCAGGGACCCCAAGCACCGGAGGTGAACGCTCTACCACTGAGCCACCGTGCCCCCTTAAAAATGTGTTATGTTTGCAGGCGTATGATGTGCGAGGCCTAGACCGAGCAAATGTAAAAATGAAATGAAATCTTTTAGTTTTACGTCCCACGGTTATGCCGGTTAGGCTAAAGGAGACGGTGATAATGAGTAATGAATGAAATGATGGAATGAAGAAAGTGGGAGGAAACGGGAGAACTCCGAGAAAACCCACGCACACGGTGTTTGTCCACCACAAAGTTCACTTGGCGGGGGCTGGGATCGAACCCGGGACCCCAAGCACCAGAGGGGAACGCTCTACCACTGAGCCACCGCGGCCCTCGACCGAGCAAATGTGTGGGCTGGGGGGAAGGCCCCCATGTACTCGCACTGAAATTCGGTATGTCTCGGGATACCGGAATGTTATTACATACAATTTGATATTTGAACTGAGATTCGGTATGGTTGTAGGTTTACGAGGTACGAGGTCATAGGCCGACCAAATGAGATATCAGAGGGTCTAAGGGCAAATCCCCAGACATTTCTTTTTAAATTGATTATGATTAGAGGATTTTGTGGTGCGAGGCCTAGTAACGGGGGTCTAGTGGCGAAGCCCCCAACTAGCCGAGGTCTATTAAGTATATAAATGTATTTGCGTAATGACTGGAAATTGCATGTATGCCTGTGGACAAAATTGTATAAGTAGCCACGAGAAATGACAATCCTTTAAGATAAAAATTTTAAAAGGCTACCAAAATGTACTCTTGAATGAGTTGTATATTATGTTTGCGCAGGGCCGAATCCAGAACGGACTCCTGGAGGGGGCGGATGGATTCTTAGGGGGCGGTTGGGGATGCTAGCAGTGAAAAATTACTTAGATGATCTGAAATTGCCACAAATTACTACTAAAGTACATTGTTAATGGTGGCGCTGGGTAGAGGCGAACGACTTTTCGCCCTCCCCCTGCATCCGCCTATGTGTTTACATGAATGATATAGCTCCTTATACAACCTATGCAGAGTTAATAGTAGTGGATTACTAATTACAAAGATACGTGTTACTGCTCGAGGCTCCATATGGTATTTTGTATACACATACAGTACATTAATACGTTGATTTTGATACATTAATTGCCATTTAGAACTTCATCTCTACTACAATTCTTAATTCTAATTGGAGTGGTACGGTCACAGAGAAACGTATTTTTAAAGAAAGAAAAAAATCTCATCAAGAGCAAGAAAGAAGTTGCTCCTTAATTTGATTTGATCTATATTTTATGGGCTGTTCTATTAGCAATGGCCTAGCCCATCACGACTAGGAAATGGCCTCATTCAGTGACCACAATAACTCAGAAAGAATTAGAAAAGTAAGCAGCCTGAGTCTAATGAAGAAGCTTGGGCTTGAGACTAAGGTTTCATCCCAGCATTTGACTAGTGTTACAGAAAACAAAGGACAAATTTCCATCAGGACGACCGCTTTAAAAAAGATTTACTACCTTTTCGGTCAAGTATTTCCACTAGAATCGAATCTGACAATGAGATTGCTCTCACCTAAGTCGACAGTTTTACTCAATCAAATTTGGAGTAATTGTGACATATTAAGGCACGAAAACCAAATATCAACAGAATGAAGAGAACGCAAGGCTGTCACACGATCAGATACCAAAAGTGTCTTAAAATCTTATTTTAAGCATAGGAATGAAAATCACTTTGTCAATAATTTCGAAAATTTTGCTGATTCGGAACACCCGAATTTACTGACATGGAGTTTGGAATCCGGATCCAAGATCCGGTTTTCCGGATCCGGATCGAAGATCCGAAATTTCGGATCCGGATCCAAGATCCGTTTTTCGGATCCGGATCCAAGATCCGGATTTTCGGATCCGGATCCAAGATCCGCTTTTTCGGATCCGGATCCAAGATCCGTTTTTCGGATCCGGATCCAAGATCCGAAATCTCGGATCCGGATCCAGTATCCGGATATCCGGATACCGGATATCCGGACCCAAGTGGATCCGGATATCCGGATCCAAAAATATCCGGATCTGGCCATCCCTAGATTGTATGTAACGTCCTGTAGCAAACGTACAACTGAAAACGTACGTTTCATAATACTTTCCGTATAAGTGTTCCGTATATAAGTATTTTCCGTATGAAAGAAAGAACTATATATAGGGGTAACGATCTCGCGTACAGATGGACGTATATAACATACAGCCGCCATATGTAATATACGTATACGAATGTAATATAAAACACTGTTAGATGTCAAACATCCTGCAGAGACATGATGTAACATCTAAGGGGTAAAAAGATAGAACGTAGTAGCATATGGATAACGTACGTTCTGTACAGATTTCCGTAGTAAACATATGGATACCGTATATTTGTACTATATACCACAGTTCGTATAACAGATTTTTCTCAATGCACTTGGAACAGATGACACAATTTTCCACCTATTATATTAATGTATTTAATTAATATTATTGAATATCAAAAGATTGCGCCGTTATATAAATTCTTAAACTCATTATATATTTAGCATTGCGCTCACTGCGGAGTAATTAATTTGTTCCAGAGGTTTTCAAAAATCTTACAGAGGGCCAAATGTGAGACTGAGAATCGTATCATCCTTCATCCCACTAAGATTATGTTGTCACTCCAGAAAGCTTGTTAGATTGATTATAATTCACACTCTGAAGCTCAAACCTGCTGTTTTCTAAATTGACAGCTATTGTTAAATTAATAAACAGGGGGAAAAGGTAGAGTAACTTAGTTATCATAAAAATAATAAATAGTACAAATAAAGAGAATAAATTGTAAACGTTTAATTGTTTCTGTTTTATTAAACTTTATGAATACAATTAGATCTTGATCTTTCCTCATAACGAAGTTTCTAAATTACTAAATAACTACAGAGTCAAAAGGGAATAAGGTGTCCCATACTTATGAACTTGTGACAAGTAGCTGTACACATAGCTTCTCAGAGGATTTTTTCTTGCTTTCCTTTGCTATTTCTCTATTAAGGCATGTAATAGTTACTTTCATATTGTTATTGCACAACTATATTAATAGAATTATATATATATATATATATATATATATATATATATATATATATATATATATATATATATATATATAGGGTGTCAAAACAGCACCAACAAAGTTTGGAAGGTGATTCCTGACACCAAGATACGACAACAAGTATAGACCAACCTGGATGCACAAATGCTTCCTTTCGGAGTTATAGGCTGCCGAAAACATGAAAAGATCAACTTTAAAGAAGCATAGCTCCGAAACTATGGGACCTACCGTAGTCGGGTCAAGACTTCACTTAGGAACTAATATGTACTCTATCCAAAAATCCATGTTTCAGAATCCTATAGTACTCACGCAACGATTTTTACAGATGCACTTTGGCTATGAGCATACAATATGAAGTACTAACCAACTACCTCAATAAAAATTGGTGCGGAAGTACCACAGAATTCTGAAACATGTAAATTTGAATAGGACACATACTAGTTCCTAAGTGAAGTGTTGACCCGAGTACGATAGGTCTTATACTTTCGGAGCTATGACCTTTAAAGTTCATTTTTTCATGTTTTCGGCAGTCTATAACTCCGAAAGAAAGCATTTGTGCACCCAGGTTAGTCTATACTTTTTGGTTTATCTTGGTGTCAAGGATCACCTCCCAAACGTTGTCGGTGTTGTTTTGAAACACCCCTGTATATAGACTGTCTAAAGCTCTCTCTCTTTACTGTGAAAAGTCTAGGGTCAAGGTAGAGAAGACACCCTTACAATAATTAAAATGAAAATCTCTGTTTAACGTCCCATGAGTATGTCCTTTAGGCTAAGGAAAACGGATAATTAAAGCAAGTGAATGTTGATGGAAGAATTGGTGGAATGAGAATGTGGAAGGAAACGGGAGTAACTTGAGAAAAACTTGGCTGGGGAGCGAATCAGGGTCCCCACGCAGCAGAAGTGAGTGTTCTATCACTAAGCCACGGTGCCCCCTTTTAATAATTAGTAATAGAAACAAATTGTGATTTGATGATTAATGGTGGTTTGAATTCATTCTGTTACTTTGAGTATTCAAGTGTAAAGTTGAATCTCCTCCCATCTTGTGTGAGACGACCTCTTTATTAAGAATCGTGAACAATTAAGGAAGATGAACAAATAGGCACATATTGCGAACTAATTATTGGTAGTATCTAATTTTAAAATTATAAATGTAAGGGACCAATTTCACATAGCCCTATTTTTTAATATCTAACACAATGACAATAACAAAATGAGTATGATTGATGTGTATCAGCAAATGCCACAAAACAAAATAGAAAGCCTTAAATAGAATAAATCCTCTGAAAGAATATAAGAGCCTAGCCCCAGCTGTAAACTGCAGAGTGTATGCTTACTGCGTACTTCTTGTGCAATTGTTTGACACACTTCGTGTCTGTCCTCTCTCTCTCTCTTTCTTTCTCTTTCTCTCTTTTTTTAGATTGGAATATGCCTAGAACTTAAAGAAGTTTTACCGACAATCATGAAATCAAGAAAGGGTGAAACAAGCTAAAGTAATAATTGTAAATTTGCCACTAAAGATCAATATCTGTTTGTAAAGACTAGGCCCGTACTTAGGACACTAGGACAAGGGGACTGAGATCATTTTTGGAGGGGATAACTACAGTTCATCTTCCATTCATTCATACATAACATCAAATAACTTAAAGTTTCAGGGAGTTGAATGTGGTCTCAGGGAAGCTGAGGGACCCTAGCCACCCCTAACTACTGCCCTGGTGTAGTCTACTATCAAAATGTACGTCAATTTATTTTTTTACGCCCCTGGTGAGGTAAAGCCTTGTGGTTTTATTTTTTTCTTTCATGACTGTTACGCAATAATGATAAAGCTGCGCAGCTTGTAAGATCATAATAGTAAACATCAATCTATACTTGTTCTATGTATGATTTTTCATCATTTGACTAGTACAACTTTAGTTCCCAGTGGCTATCAAAACTTAGCTACGTGATTCTACCCTACCTTATCCTACAAGTGGCAGAAACTGTACAGAGAATAATAGTAAAAGTGAATTAGAGAATTTTTTTTTTTAATTTAAAAAACAGAAAAGAAACGAAATCGAGAAACATCTCTTCTTCTCCTTGTGCTTTGATGAAAGCACAGGTCAGTCATATAAATCAGGGCCTTTTCATTTACGGTACAGTAAGAGTTTTCTGGTAAAGAGGAGCTCTTGAACGTGTATCCTCTCCACTTCACTGCAGAAAGAACGGACATTTACGAAGCAGTTAAAATTTATGTTGATAAATTTGAAGGGCTTGATTTGAGAAATGCTTGTCGATTGTAAGAAATGGTGGAGGGAAACCTGAACTAATTGGCGTTTTGAAGGGGGGGGGGTGGATGTTGTCCTGCATTTCGCTATTTGTGGCGAGTTATTAGGCTAATGAAAGATAAAATCCTCAAAAACATTGTCGAACTATCAACATAATAAGGAACGGCAATAAACCCTTTTACATAATCATTTTCGACCATTTTTAGAAGACATGGATTGGAGACCAACGTCTTTACAATCATGCTAGGTAGTTAGTTAAGAGTCTTCATCCCGGCGAAATTAAAATACCGCTAATTTTACAGTAATTATGTGATATCTACAAATACATAAAAGATAATTGAAATATGGAACAAGAGCGCCCTAGACAATATTATTTTGCGTGAGGTACCGTTATCACAAGTCACCTAGCGGCTTTCCGTTTTCAGCTGTTTAGAAACGCGAAAATAAAATAAACGCGATTTTCAAAATGGCTCGAAATCGAAAGCAGATAAGTGAGTCGTGATAACGGTTTCTCATGTAAAATAATATTGTCTAGGGCGCTCTTGTTCCACATTTCGATTATCTTTTATCTATTTGAAGATATCACATAATTACTATAAAATTAGCGGTATTTTAATTTCGCCGGGATGAAAACTCTTAAATGGGGAAATTGTCTTCGGAGGTTGTTTTGGTTGAGAAAAGAATATTCGTAATATGCTTAATCAATTTGCACCATCAAACGCTACATACCTAGAAGAGGAGCTTCGAAGCATTGGTTTTCTTCGACAATTGGTATTTATGACAGATAGTCTTTTTACATGTATCTAAAGGAGCTGTTCATAAAACTACAAGGAAGAGGCCAATTAGTTTCTGATTTTTATGTAACATATTAATAGATTCCGGAATAATAATAATAAGAAGAAGAAGCTTTTTCATTCTGCTTTGGAGGAAGGAAATTTTGCATACTTGCCTAGATTCAGTCGTCTGACATTGGATTTGGAAGAAGAAAACATTTATTTTTCTGACTTCTGTCCTAATGTAGGAAGTATCACGAATTAATTTAATTCAAAAATCTCAGATTTTGACAAAGTAAAAGAAGGAAAATATTGCATTGTTTTATAATACATTGAGAACGGATATTGAAGAACAGACTTTCTAAGTTACAATCAGAACTCTGTGCCCTTTTAAGCTAACCATTCTTTCATATACGAACAGAGAGAGAGTTGCAGATTTGTAAGTAACGTTTTTCTTTTCTGCGTGTGTTTGTGTGTGTGATTTTGGTAGGAAAGAATGTCAATGCATTTACTCTTATTTGTGTGAAAGTGCATTTTTTTCACTGTGAAGATAGATACAAATTAAGGATCTTATAAAATAGAGGATCTGCCCTTACAACAAAATCTTAAAAGCCATACGTCACAGTTTCACCACCCCTACTCTGCCCACTCCGCCCAATAGGATCGCAATGTTTTGAGCCAACAATCATGGCGGAAACGAAAGTAGCCAATCAGACGTGTCTATGCTCGGTTGTTTTTTGGCTTCATCGATTTAATAGGATGAAGATACATATGGGCAGATCCTCTATTTATAACATCCTTGATAGAAATAGATTCAGAATCTGACATAAAGTTTCTTCTCTGCCATGTCTTCTGCAGTTCGCAACAACAGAAATGGCTGAGCATATGCCATCATTTGTCACATTGAATAGGTATGTCATTTTCCGAATACGACTTTTAGAATATTTATCTTTGTAATTAGCCTTCTTCTTTTCCTGATAACAAAGCTGCGCACCCTAGAATATTTATCTTTGTAATTAGCCTTCTTCTTTTGCTGATAACAAAGCTGCGCACCCTAGAATATTTATCTTTGTAATTAGCCTTCTTCTTTTGCTGATAACAAAGCTGCGCACCCTAGAATATTTATCTTTGTAATTAGCCTTCTTCTTTTGCTGATAACAAAGCTGCGCACCCTAGAATATTTATCTTTGTAATTAGCCTTCTTCTTTTGCTGATAACAAAGCTGCGCACCCTAGAATATTTATCTTTGTAATTAGCCTTCTTCTTTTGCTGATAACAAAGCTGCGCACCCCTTACTAGGCATGGGCGCGAGACGCGAGAACGCGAGAAGTCTCGTCTCGTCTCGTCTCGCAAACGAGACGAGAACGCGAGACGAGACTTATAATATTTTGCGAGACGAGAACGCGAGACGAGACCTGATATATTTTGCGAGACGAGAACGCGAGACGAAACTTCAGTAAGTCTCGCGCGAGAAGTCTCGCGAGACTTCTCGCGGTCTCGCATAGTTTACATTTGTGATATTGATATGGTATTCTTTTGCAAGTACCATCATACATATTGAAAAGAAGATAGTTAATAATGTCAGGATCGAGTTTTGTAATAAACATGGGTGTACCGACAGTAGAGCCCCAGCAAAGAGAGTGATGGCAAAAGAGCGACGACCAGGAGAGTGTTAGCCAAGAGATCGACGGGTCAAAAGGCGACGCACAAGGAAAGCGACAGCAAGGAGAGCGACGGTCCAAAAGGGCGACGCACAGAGATCGATAAACTATGGATCAAATGCTTGAAACGTGGTCATAATTCAAAATCAGTAAAAATGGACAAAAAGTGCTATAATGAGGCTTTTGATTTTGTTAATTATCAATTTGACATCAAGTTAAAAAAAATGGAGGGCCAAATTTGGAAAAAGTAAAATTGGCGAACTGGACTTGGTACATTGGTGCATTTGACTTTGTTGATTATAAACTTACTAATTTGACATTAAAATTTAAAAATTCAAAATTGCGGATCCATATAGCGGACTGCGTCTGAAAAAGTTTGAGATTCGAGAGGGAAAGATACTTTGTCTACTTCAGTAGCTAGGACAGAGTCAATCTACCAGTCATTTATTAATTAAAATATAACTTAATGAAGTCATTTTAATTTTTCAGTTAAACAATTGTTCTTCTCCCCCTTATTTTTCGAAAGCTTAGTCCTCAACCATATAGAATCATTCCACTTGAAAGCGAAAAATCGAGCAAGACGGTCGATTATGTGAATGATAATAACCAGAAATATATATATAAAGTTCTAAACCGTGTGGAACAAAAAGGCAAAGTGGAATACTAACAATATTTTGATTCCAGCAAGAAATATGCTTCCTCCACAAGTGGTGAAAATTTCAATTTGTATTTCAACTTACTTCTGTCCCGGCATGTGTTTACGTGGCTTCACGTTTCTTAGCAGCTGTAAAATTCCACAAAAACATTCTTGTAAACAAAGTCCGGGAGTAGAAAGGAATGCAATCACAAACGAGAGTCGTGTTTTTCTGTTTTCACTCCTTTTAGTAGACTCAGTTCACGATTGTTTGTAATTGTTTGCAAAATTTGATTTTGTTTGTAGCGGTTTCAGACCCTGGAATGCAGACAACACAACAATCTTGATGTAGCGTTGGAGCTTCAAAAGGCTGTAATGGTCACATCTGTTTTACAGATTGATATGTATTGCTTTCTTTTCTTTCTTTCCTTCTTTCTTTCTTTCTTTCTTTCTTCTTTTGAATTTTGGAGCAACAACAACAATATAAAGTGACAACATGAAAACAGATAATTTAGTGAGGCTCAGAAACACAAATTTGAGTGTTTTAGTCATTTCCGATAAGAAGTTAGAGGGGGCATAGCTCAGCATCCGTTCTCTATGCACTATATACCATTAGCACTAATAGGAATTAGAAACACAAAAGATGATTTTTTTTCTATAGAAAGTACAGATTATACTTATTCTCTCAAAATTGCGTTCCCTTTGACACAACAAATTTTTCAATATTTCTTCCGAAAATATAATTTTGGTTTAATTCATCGACTTGGACTAAAAAGATCCAAATATTTCGTAACCCAAAATGTGTATTTGCGTCGTCACTACTACGTGGTAAAAAAAAAAAAAAAAAAAAAGGACTGTCCACATACCTATAGTGCAATTTTGAATTTATTTATTTATTTATTTATTTATTTTCGATAGAGCTCCAAGAAAATGAACATAACTTAAGATTCAACTATGGTCGTATCTTCAACATGAATGGCGTGCATTACAAACCATTCCATTTTCCTTCCTATCACATATTGATAAGTGTTCAGACAAACACTCAAATCTCGAATGCGACCGCACGAAGATTTTGGCATAATTTGTCGTTTCCACATGGAATAGCTCTATAGGTATTGTCTACATGTTCAGCCGAATCTCCATGGAAGTTATTCCCTTCATCACCTTCGTTTGAGTCGTCTAAATTTTTGTCAGCTTCCGTGTTGGAAATAATTAAAAGGTTTACAGCTTCAGATGACAAATTCTTCATTTTCTTATGAAATGATTTGCCCAAAGAAGAAATGAAAGGATCTGTTGTTGCCAAAAGCCTTTGGAACTTATCATCCATGTTTTCAATACGAAAACAGTTTCGAGAAAAATTCTGACAAGCTGACAAGAATTCAGACGGTTCAGACGATGAATTCGATAAAGATTCGGCTGAACGTGTAGACAATTATATGGTTGAGGATGAAGCTTTCGCAAAAAAAGGAGAACAACAACAATTGTTTCGATGAAAATATCTTCAGTAAATTGTCCACTGATTTCGCGTATTTATTCTTTATATAACTCCTCCTGTACCATTACCACGCTAAATAAACACCAAAAATGAATTGAATTCAGGCCTGGTCATACCGAAAGTGAAAATGTTTACTATTTGCCTAAACAAACAGCTAAATTTCCGTATTTTGTTTTGTTTAATCTTGTTTTTGAGGCGAGAGATAGAGACTGGGCGAGACAAAATCAAATCTGTCTCGCCTCGTGACCAGGACTGGTGATATTCAAGAAACAGTTCACATTTGTTTCGAGATAATACATTAACGACGTCTCAAGATAGACTAATTTTTCCTCTTGTCGCATCTCGTGAGCATCACTAGTTAATATAAAAACTACTAATACTATAGAATTAAACTTGTTTGGACCCGACACTCGAAACTTGAGCAAATATCGAGTCGAATTGGAGATTTTTTGAGCCGAGTTCTCGAGTGGATATAAAATATTTTTATTTCGAATGAAGCCAAATTTAAAGAAAATTTTTTTGAATTTGCTCGTCCCCAACCCTCGAACAGAATGGGTCCAGAAAAGGTAAATCAATATTGTGCGTTCGTGCTGTACTTTGCAGTAAGGAACAATGCTGTCATAATTATGAACTCCCCAAAGATGTTAATGTTCTACAAAATTGATACCTTAGAAGTGCATGGTTCTCATCGAAACATCCCTTCCACACATCATCATCTGAAATCGTAGAGACAATCGCAGACGAAGGCAAGTCAGTAACTAATAGTTTATTTCTAAACTTTTGGGCTAGCATTTATTTGAACATTTACTATAAATTATGTCGACTAGTGGAAATAAAAAGAAAAAAAATACAATTTTCCTTTGTATTATGAAATTTGTATTGATTTTTTTTTATGTTTTCTGTTATTTGGTAGTTTCAAAGTATCTAGTTAACGGAGTAAGTGTTGTGACTTTTTGGCAACACTGATAGTTGCTTAGTTAGCTGTTCTTGTTTCTTGAAATGGTTTGGTCAGGTTGTCACAATTACTGATTTCATGATAGGTTTAAGTTAACAAGGTTAGTCAAAATCTAGTTATTTTAGGAGATTTCCTCATGACAAAAGATTCAAGAAATAAAGATTGTGTTAGTTTTTCTTTGTCATTACTTTCCCAAAATGTAATAAAATAGATTCTTCCATTATCTACACTGTTTTCTTTATTTTCTCTTTGGGGTCGTGAGCCAAGATCTTTGGTCATAAAGTTCTTGAGGAGGGGGAGGAAAATAGGGGAAAAAACGACACGTTTTGTCTTGTGTATCCACCCTCCTCCTGATGATGAGACAACATCTTGACAAATCATAAAAGCAGGATAGCAAACACCAGTACAATGAATTTTTTTTTATTTCTTTATTGAGGACATATTTGGAAACTGTCTTTTCGGAAAATTTTGTCGAAACAATGAACTTAGGTAACATTGCATATTCGCGGCTGCGGTTTCCGGTCTTCTGTTATTGCACCCTCGGTAAAAATATCCTAGTTCAAAAATATACGGCTCGCTTTGATTTTTCCTTCAGTGCAGAAATTCGAGGCTTCGGTCAGAGGATACCATATCTTCTCTCTCTCTCTCTCTCTCTCTCTCTGTTTCTGTCTGTCTCTGACACTCTGACTTTCTTCTTCCTATTTTCAATGCATTATATATATTGTTCCCCCTGCCCACCAAATTGTTTTCTTACGGTAACTTGTTTTATGAAGGCAGAAAAAGGGCCTATTGGCTTGTCTAAGAAGGAAATTTTTTTAGTCAAATAAAGCAGTTGTTTCTTTCCGTAAACATAAATTTAGGATAAATGGATTTATGGCTGCAAGACGGATCCTCTCACCAAAACCAGAACTGATATCTGCTTAGATTTTATTCGTCAGAAAAGGGGGGAGAGAAACAGTGACGACGCCAGAGGGGGGGCAAGGGGGCGAGCACCCCCTAGTAGCTACTTCTGCCCCCCTGACTGCTACCTAGACTGCCCCCCCCTCAAGATTCCTACAATCTTTAAACATTCTACATGTAGTATTTTATATCAGTATCATAACCAATCTCATTGTCAAATTGTAGTCTACTGTACTTTCCATGCATTTACTATGTGGTAGATAAGTCCTCAAGCTTTCTTCTTTGAGCGGCTGAGTATTTCTGTTTTCTAATTTAGCGCCTTTTGAGGTAAATTTTAGTTATACTTCTTATGATTTTTAATTATTGTGCCTAGCGAGCAATAGTAGATTTGGTCGACTTGTTTTCTTCTCATTGGATCAACTTCGATTGGAAATAAAAGAAAGGTAAAACCAGTTACGTAACTTGTTTGTATTTATCCAGGTTTGAAGTTTTCAGTTTCATATTTTGTTTTATTTAAAGGTTCTATACTTATCTTTTCTGAAACATTATTCACAGCTTTCAATATTCAGAGGATGTGCTTATAATAACTTAGTTTGCAACTACCAGGGCTTAATTTTTTGAAGGGGATAAAATGAGTTGTGTTTTCCCTTCCTGCAAATGATAATAATAAATTTATGGAATTAAATTGATTCCCAATAAAACGTATTGTCAGGGTGCTGATCTTTAGTTAGTAATTGGCTTACACTATTGCTCCCTTACTTATTTTGTTTCAAAGTACTGACGTGACGCCTACCATATTGAGTAGGAGCTGCTGAAAAATTCGTAGCCTAACCCAGAAGGAGTGCACGTGGAATGGTGAAGTTTTACTTCTTCTACACTTTCCCCGAAAGTCAATATACTACCTTGTACACTGCTCTAGTTTTTGCAGAAAAGTTAAAAAATCTGAAGATTTCCTCACACCACTGTTCGTAGCACTATCCCTATCAGATCTAAAATTGCGTTCTTTCAAGTGTTATTTAAGTTTGGGAAATAAGTACACGTAATAGTTAGACGGAGCTAAATCTGCGGAATAATAATGATGATCTAGACATTGAAATCCTAGATTATGCAATGTCAGTTGTGTTCGCAGGGGCTTGATGGACAGATGTATTCTCCTGAAAAAAAAAAAAAAAAGAATTCCTTTCTTTTCATTTTCCAGTGCGTTGAAATTTGAATTTTTCTTTCAGTTTTGTAAGTAATGTAGAGATTCTGGATTAATTATTTGACCGTTGCGGAGGTAGTCTATGAGTACGACTCCATACTTACCCCAGAAGAATGTTGCAAACAGTTTCTCAACCTACTTCTGTGTCTTGAACTTCTTGGGGCGTTGGAGAAATGAGCGCTACTACTCCATTGACTGTTGTTTCGATTCAGGACCATAGTAGTACAACCATATTTCATCTATGGTTACTATTCGTGAGCGAAATTGATCAGCATTACGGTCAAATTGAAAGAATATTTCTCTTAATGCCGTCACTCTTTTATTCTCCTGACAAATATTTTGGGAACCCATTATGTCGAGAACTTGAGCATACCCAAGCCATTCTGAATTATGCTACCGGCGAGTTCCAAAGAAATGCCCAGAATCTCTGACACAAGTTTTGCTGAGAAGGTAAAAACTGAGAAAGCGGGGAGCAGCCAGACCTCAGACTATAATATGTATATCGTGAGTTTACTATACACTTTAAAAAGTATATAAACAATAGCTTAAATTATTTTTGTCACTCAAAAATTGGGGTGGCCTAGGCCCTCCTGCCCCGGGCTATATCCACCACTGACTGAAATGCTGCAATTTTCAAGAACAATGTCACATATTGCATCCATGATTTCGGGAAGAGTCATTGCTTTTAATCATCGTGGATGTAAAACATTATTTGTTGAGAAATCACCACGTTCATACTAAGCCACTTACTTTTTCACCATTGTATATAAAGGAGGAGAGACCCTTGGTGGTACTGATTTCCTAATTAATTTACTTCGGTGACTTTCCTTGGTGGAATAAAAATGGTATAACAGTAGGATCTGAATGTTCGTGAAATTATCTGTTTGGGCACACATAATCATTTCAGAAGCCTGAGAAACAATAGGAATTTCATTATTAATATGCAAATTTGTATTTGTACATACAGAGATATGTTTTTCTAAACTGCGGTTTCATTTTTCTACCTAGTACCTACACTCCTTCTGGATTGGACTAGGATATTTTCAGCAACTCCTCGTAAATTCTCTCTCTCTCTCCCTATATATATATATATATATATATATATAGAGAGAGAGAGAGAGAGAGAGAGAGAGAGATGCGTAGCATATAGTACTGGACGAATGTGTTACTCTTAGCATACGCGAAAGTAATTCAATTTATGTTTGGATTTCAAAAGTTTCATTGAAAAATATTTCATATGCAGACGTTACTTATTTGTTAGTTACAAACTTTACCTGAAATAAGTTTAAGTTATAATCATATCGGTCTAATATAAAAACAGCAACGAAATTACACAATGTAATGTAAAATAAGTCAAACGTAATAAATATGTCATATTTGGCATGGCAAATAGCCACCCCCCTGAAAATGTATCTGCCCCCCTAAGAACTTAAAGCTGGCGTCGTCACTGGGGAGAAAAATGCTGTCGGTACTCCACTACTTTTTTATGGTTTTGTTTTGATTTTGAGGAAAAAACTAGTGTTTCAGATTGCAAACAGTTTGAAATATTATTTCAGATGAGCTTGGTTCGTTGCGTGAATTTCATTCCATTCCTCAGTTTGCGAAAGACGGTTTGTATTGAGATGAAAGTGCATTTAAGTTGTGAAATATATATTACTAACGCTACATGTTTACTATAAATACGACTATTTGAGTTACCGTTCTTACCAAGTTATTTGAAAGTTTTATCTTGCAAGTAAGATTACTCAAATGTAACATGCCGATTTCATTCATACTTTACATAGACAAAGACTACAGAAAACTGGCATTTTTTAATACCGAGAATGTGGGCTGTAAAATCAGGCATTGTGAATCGGAATGAATGGATAAGCATTGTGTAACAATGCAACTGTGAAACAAAACTATGTAAACTTTGAGTATACATTATTTTAAAAGGGTCGAATGAAGACTATATTATTCCAGTATTGATTTGCGAGACCGCGAGACCAACGCGAGAAGTCTCGCGCGAGACCGCGAGACGAGACTTCCAAAATTTTGCGAGACGCGAGACGAGAACTTAGGTCTGCGAGACGAGACGAGACGCGAGACGAGAACAGCTTTTGATTTTGCGAGACGAGACGAGACTTGTTTCAGTTCTCGTCTCGTTTGGTCTCGCGCCCATGCCTACCCCTTACCTTTGTTATGATCCTTGGGTTCATCATAGTTAGACCATGTTACGTTTCATTAGGGTATGCATTTTGACACAACTTGTGTCGCATGTTGTGTTGTGGAAGATTGATTGGTTGATTTGCTTGAATTTTCACTACTTAACATCAGAATCATTTGAGACGTAGACTTGCAATTCAACGTTGAATCCAAACCACACGAACTTCCATCGGAAATTGAAACCAGGTCCTGTTGAGTACTACCCGCCATTCAACAAAAAGTTGCTCTTTGCTTCATGGACAAGCATGATCGAGCGGTCTAAGCTAGCCTGCCGATCTCGAGACAGATCTGTCACCGGTTGAAATTCCGCTGAAGGCATGAGTGATTTGTATTGTCGTTTGAACATTCACTTCTAACTGAGGTGCCGCTGTGGAGCGGCCGAGACGTTAGGCTGACGACAGTGAGGTGAAACCCACTGGTGGTTTGGGTCCCTTAGTAGTAGCAAAAGTGGAATTTTAACTGTCGTCGATGTTTCTGTGTTCGTGTCCCTGTCGAAACAAGTAGTCCTAGACAGTGGTAAAACAAGAAAATAAGAGGGAAAATTTAAAAAACAAAGTGTAGAGCGTCCACCTCTAGTGCAAGAGACTTTAGTTCGATCCCAAGCCATCTGGATTTGTAGTGGACAGCATCCTGACGATGGCTCTTCTCGATATTCTCCTGTTTCCTAACACATTCACATTCCAACAACTCATTCCCTTGCATTATTTATATCCGTCACGATTAACCTACGAAGCATAAGCATGAAACGCTAAACTACAAATTTCATTTTAACATTTATATATATACATATATATATATATATATATATATATATATATATATATATATATATATATATATATATAATACACAACAATTTTGTATCTAAACTAATAAACTTTCAAAATTACTTAACTCATTAAGCAAAAAAATTAATGTTTTTCAAATAGTATTTTTTTTAAAAAAAGAAAAAGAAAAAAGAAGTGCTATAAACAAAACGACAAAAGAAACCTTTTTTATGCCATTAACCTTTAACAGTCAACGTAAAAGCAGGATGTGACCAAGTTAAACATGGCGTTAATAATCCTTTAAACTCTATTAATCATATTTTGTTTATTTTTTTTATTCTTCTTCTTCTTCTTCTCGAGTAAGCTCATTAGAACGTCTAATGTAATGAAGATATAATGAATAATTTGTTGTCGGTTTTTTTTTTCTTTCCGGTGTATTTTTGCCTTCCAAAGGGATGGATAATTGCTACTTCTGTACATAATACACCAAGCTGTTCCAAATTGCTTCATAATGCAATTTCCTTCTCCAAGGATAGCCTTCGCCTCTCAACCCTCCCATCTCACCACTGTACGAAAAGGGCTGTCAAAAGCTATTGTAGCCGAGAAAGTTGCTAGAGGTAGGGGGGGGGAATGAAAAGAAAGAAAAAAATATCAATTTTTTTTACCCCCACGCACCTCATGAAAAATAGATATGAATGATAAATAGTCTAAAGTTTGATGATCTTTTATTATGTGCGCCCCTCCCCCCCCCGCATTTCTTGTGGATAGTAGAGTGGGAGGGGGACCTGCTGAAAAAAGGGGTATCTTTTTTTTTTTTTTTTTTTTTTTGAATAACAAATATGAATGAATGTTTTGCAGTATTTATACAACATAAGCCCTATACATATAGCACATGCGCTTACTAGCTCTAATGAAGACAAGTTGACTATTGAGGGAAAACTTTTGTGAGCGTTCTTAAGTAAGCCAGGGCGAGAGGTTGTCATCTCATTAATAATTTATTCCAAGGGTAATTAGCATTGGAAAATGTATTAAGTAGGGAACATTTTTCTTTTCTACGAAAACATAAAGTATATTACGCCCATAAATAAACAGGATTTTTATATTCTGTAATTTACTAGTATGTTTTTCAGCATAATTTTGTACCTTCCTAAATCAAAGTGCTTTGAAATCATTATAGTAGTGATATTAGATCTATATATTAGTGTTCAATCACACAATCATGTAGTTTCAGAAATTTGTGTGTCTATTCCCACACTGTGAAACTAAGATTTCAAAACTGCCAAATTTTATACTGAAATCAAAAGTAATAATTCTTTAGCTTATGGTAGCAAAAAAATAATAATAATAATAATAATAAATCTCTCAGGTTTAACGTCCTACGTTTATGGCTTTTACGCTAAGAGAGACGGATGATTGAGGCAAGTGAATGATGATGGAAGAATCAATAGAATGAGAATGTAGGAGGAAATGGGAATACACTGAGAAAAATGACGGATACGATCTTGTCCATCACAAATGTACTTGGACGGGATCGAACCAGATACCCCATACATACCATAGGTAAGCACTCCATCATTATATCATTGTGTTCCCCAACTTATGGTTGCAATAAAGGTATAAGGTGGGACATTTAACATGTTCCTGTGGTACTGAATAGGGATGGCCACAAAGTTCCGGTTCTTGGAAATCCGGTTTTCAGAACCGGTTCTGGAACCGGTTCCGGGCATGGATCCGAAAACCCGGTTCCAGAACCGGATATTAGGAACCGGTTCCAGACCTGGATCCGAAAACCCCCAAAGACCCGTAAAGGAGGCACAAAGTTCACCTTCAAAAAAATGCAAAGAGGACCATGCGCTTGTACCTTCCCCGCCCAGACCCACTTGTGTCCCCAGAAAAAAAATTTCTGGGGACCCCATTAATACAAATTTTGATGCTTCATCCCTCATGATAATATTCTGTATACGTCACTGATAAACCCAATTCCCCTGTACACCGTACCAGACGTTTTCTTTCAGTTTTCCACAGACGATTAGGCTGCTTCTTCAGTAATAAAACTTTTTAAACCTTAAGTTGTTAATATGCCGTATTTTTGTCTTGCCTTTTAGAACAATTTCTTCTCAATGGGACATAGTGTTAGTATACTTGTGTACTAATGGTTTGAATAATTAATAAAGTTATAACTAATTAACGTGTAGCTGATATATTGTAACTTTCCCTTTTCTTTTTTGTAACAGAAAGACAGAACAGCCGCCATCTATTATTGAAATTGCTATCCGCACGTTCATGCAACATTATTGAAGTTCGCTTAACGGAAGTGTGAAGAGTTGCATTTGATTACACACATCATACGCTTCGGTGGGCTTTCTGCATGCTTTAGTGAGCAGCAATAGTATGGACCATTGTAAAATATTATCTCATCTGTGAGATAGGTGGAAAATCAAACAGAAATTACAGCGTGTAGCCAGAAACAATAGAGTATACTATATCAGGGACGAAAGATAAATACTGCGAGAGGAGAAAGTATGTTTGACTAGTAGTATGAAAGGGGTTTATTTGAGTATGTAACGCCCAGCGTTAGATTTTTGAAAAAAAAAAAAAAAAATATGCATGAGTCAAGATCTCTCAGACCCTTAGGCTATAACGGAGCTAGCTATGTATTCGGTGACGTATTCAGAATTTCGTCAAGGGGAGAGGGTACAACCTGAGAAGTCCTTATCATTCGGTTGTTATCTTAACCAGTGTTTCCTTCAGAAAAAATATTCTGAGGACATGGGTGCCCGAAGAAAATTGTCTAGGAGGCAGCCCACCTCCCCCTACTGGCACTCATGCCGGGGGGCATATTTAGTATTCGAAGGGGCACATGTTATTTTCACACGGTACTATTCTATTTATTATTATATCATAAACGTATGATTTTGGTCTGGTCCGGGGGGGCACTCTCAGAGCTTCGGGGGCACAGTGCCCTCCTAAAACATTTTTGGAAGAAACACTGATCTTACATGGTAAATTTTTATTTTTGAATAACATCTTGCTAGAGAGAGAGCAGAGTAAAAAAAAAAAAATCCGGAAATCCTTCCTTGCGTACGTCACAAAATCTGTTCAAGATAGCCACGACCATACTGAAGGATGTGTTGCAAATGTAACCATGTCTATTATCCGGTTGATGCTTTCCCCAGAGATGTCCATCTGGATCAGATATACCTATGGTATGGTTGCCAGAACTTACGTTTTCCCCATAAGTTTTACGTTTTTCTGCCACGATGAACGTTATACACTTTTATTCTCCCCGTAAAATGAAATCTTCCGTTTTTAACAAATAAAAGAAATGGAAGTCATGGACACTTTTAAAATGCTTTTATGATAGTGTGAAAAAAATTAATTTTTAATTAAAAGATCTAATTTTTCATACACTGTTAACAACCAATTGAACGATGTAACTTAATATTTAGAGAGAAAATGCAACAGATTACGTTTTTGTCTCATATCTAACCGGTAGCCCAACTTTAGGATCTTTAAGAATAATTTTAGAATCTCAGCCTTCATCTGTCAACACCGTCTCTATATGTATCATATCACAGTTTCGATCATTTATGATGTATTTATATGAGGAATAGAAAATACTGTGAACCAGTGGCGTCATTAAGAGGTGGAATCACACACACTCACCCAAGTAAATACATATATATTTACCCCAAAATATTATAGCATAGATCGTGCCAGAAAAATGTAAAACTTAAAGCAAAAACGTAAGTTCTGGTAACCATATTTGTTATGCATACTTATTACGGATGGGTGCGGTCTGGGGAGCGCATCAACCGAATACATAATAGACATTGCCAGGTCAAGCACGTTAATAATTAGGCTAAGCAATGCTATGCATTAAAAAAAAAGAATAAGAAAGAACTTAAGCATCTACTTTCTTTTTTAATGCTTTCTATTCGCAACCGCAGATGGTGAATTTTGAAGCACATACTAACAAAAAAGAGCTCAAAACGATGAAGAGAAGAGCTCATAATTAAATTGCTCAAATCTTTTATAATGTTAATTATACATGGTAGTAACTATTCAGATTCAATTGGACTAGTAAAGGATACTGGCAGGCTCAGGGGCGTAAATAAGGGCCCCGCAAACCCCGCATTGTGGGGGGCCTCAACCCATCAAGGGGCCCCAAATCGTGAAGTGGATCTTAGAGAAAGGGCCCCAGTACACACTATATGCGGGAGGGCCCCCAAGACTTTAGTTACGCCACTGGACAGAATCCTGGCTCAGTTAAAGCCTTTGAATGCGGCATCAGTCATTTTACTTGGGGAAGTCCAAAAAGAAGATTATTTGGAGTCCAAAAGGAAGAAAAGGAGTTTTTCAGATTATTTTCTCAACAAGAGCTCAGACGATTTTATTAGTATTCCATAAAGAAATATTTCACTACCAAGATATGACTTTTTTCAAAACTCGATAATCGCCTTTTGGAAAAACCACAATTTTTAGCCTTATCAAAGCAGAGATTTAAATTTTGAAACATCAAACACGTAATCAAATCAATTCTTACAACAGTACAATTTTCATATTTATAGCTCTAATGTTTTAAAAACACATTAACAGAGATAGTTACGTCTATGCGTTGATCGAATTTGAAGAAACGTGCAAACGCTGAGCTTTCTTTGATGTGTTGAGTGTCCTTCGGAAAAAGATTTATGAAAAAAAGTCTAGAACACATTCGTTGACATTTTATAAATTGTGTTTCAATAATAATTTTAGCTTATGACATGATTCGATTTTAAAAAATGCTACAAGAAAGTTTAGTACAAGTGCCCTGTACCTTTTTAGAGCTTTAGGTATATTTGGCAAAATATTAAAAATGGTGTAAACAACATGTTTCACAAATTTCATTTTAGAAAAGAGTTTTCACTTTTTTCTTATTGAACTTATTGGGATAGAGCCATTGATGCCTTCTCCTCGTTAAGTGACGCCTTTGAGCAGGATCTGTGGGCACTATTGGTGCCTATGATTCTAGATTCTACTCTTGGTTCGCAGAATTAAATTCTCGTCGCAATAATACAGTGCGAATTGGCATAAGATTTTTAAAGAAAATGTACGAACTCAAATTTTTAGAGTAAATTTCTGACTTACATACAGTATATATATATATATATATATATATATATATATATATATATATATATATATATATATATATATATATATATATATATATATATATATATATATATATGTGTGTGTGTGTGTGTGTGTGTGTGTGTTAATAAAAATGACTATCTTTGTGACTTCATACCTATTGAGCCACTCTACTGATCTCGATCAAAGTTTCAACACAGATTATGTTAACACCTGGGATGGTTTTATCATTTCACTTTGACGGTGCAACTTAGGGGCGGAAGAGGGGAAGATATTTAAAAATGATCGAAAATGACCGTTATTAGTGTCGAATCCATAGTTTACGAGGCCACCGAGGTGAGCAGTGACATTTCCAATGCCGTTTAAATCAAAATTATCCCCGTAACTTGGGGAGGGAAAGATATATAAAAATGAACGAAAATTACCAATATTAGTGTCTAATCCATAGTTTTCGGGGTCATTTGAGATGAACAGTGATATATCAGATGCCGTTTAAATCCAAATTTAGCCAGCAATAATAATATTTAATTTTTAAGACAAAAAGCATCGTTTATCAGAAAGCGCGTTAGTAATAGTAACGGGACATATTAAGATTATTATTATTATTATTATTATTTATTTATTTATTTATTTATTTATTTATTTATTTATTTATTTATTTTTTTTGTTATTTTTACCCAGCAAAGCGGTTAATTGATGCTAGTTTGTTATAAATGTAGTCTATACTGAAGGTCACAATTCGGAACGTGTATCAAACGCACGAACAGAATAATCGTTTTAAAATATTAATTATTAAAGCTATTGTATCCATTGACTTGTCATTTATAGATAGATATTATTCATGAAATTCTATGGAATAACTACCCGACGCTTGAAGGTTAATTTTACAGGTTTACATTATTAATTAACCAATCAACTGAAATTGCCATGTTAAATATTTGTATAGCCCATTAATTAATATTGACATATGAGTTGACCAAGTCTCCGTTAATTGATGCTGTCAGAGAAATATTTCACTAATTGCTTCTCTTTGACAGAAACGTCCCAATTTCTTTCTATTCGCCTCCTATGTTATTTCTTTCTCTTACGTGTATATGTCAGTAAACCGTGTAGATAAAAAAAAAAAAAAAAGTGTATTCTCGTACAATACATCACGTAGATACGCGGCTACTAAAATAAAAGAGAAGTACGAATTCACATCGGTTTGTTGGAGCCAGGCCCGTATCCAAGGGGGTCTAGGTGCCGGGCCCCCTTAAATTTTTATTGTCCCCGTAAAATTTTCACGGTATTCTTGCAAATGAACTATAATATGGTTGGATCGCCCCCCTACAGTTTTGGTCTGGCTACCGTCCTGGTTGGAGCTATTTTAGAAACCACGGTCACTGAGGAATAAGTATACGCAGATTTTCAGAGAAACATATAGATAGTTATCAAAATAATGGAATAACCTGTTTGCAATATATTTTTGTTTTTGTAGCAGTTGTTGTTGTTATTGTTGTTGTTATTATTGTTGTTGTTGCAATAATTTTTAACGAAATTTCTCAGTTTTCAATTAAAATTGTTCTACGTTGTTATGTAAAACCATATGTGTGTTTGTTAAACGTAAGTACTTCCTTTCTCATCCATAAAAATCATAAAAATCTTCCTTTATCCTATTAGAACTCTCGAAATCCTACGTGAGTGCGCGATTAGTTAGAGAAATTATATACGAGACCTGATTGGTGCATATAGAATGTGTAGAAAGTAATTATGATATTCAGAGCTCGTTGTAAGACATCATCAAACCAGATAATTAGATCAAAGCAGATAATTAGATAGTTTTTTCTTTTATTACTTTTAATTTATGTTTTTGTAACAATACACTTACTGAAGAGAAAAGCTATTTTCTGTCATATGTCTATGTTGGGTTCATTGTTAACCAAAGTTGGGACCCTTAAATCAAAATATAAAAATCTGAAATTTTGCATTGGAAATTGCCTCACCCTAATATACATCATCTTTCATACAGAAAGTTGCTTCAAGAAATACTGAACTTCTGGAAGTATCACAAATACGATATTTTTTCTTTGATATCGCCACGTTTCTTTTATAACCACACACTACACAATTCATTTCGAACGGTTTATGTTTTGGGATGACTTTTCTCGGGATGTGATATCCGATCGAATTTTTTTCCTTTCCTGCTCAATATTACCAAGTCCTTAACAATCATCTTTTCCTTCTTCTCCAATTCAACTTTTCTCGAACTTCATCAATGTCGTCTTTAAAATGTACTGTTTGTAACATGTATTAGTGCTATGATAAAATAAACTCTATTCCTGGTTGCAGAATTCCTGCAGAGATCCTTTGATAAACTATATCTTTCCTTATTTCAGCAGCATGAAGAATATTTTTCCTTCCAACGATTGATATACAAGATTTTTCTTTCGTAGCTTGTGGACAGATAATACATTTATCAATGACAATATGGATACTAGTCTCATGATCTTTCATTCTTTCTACTGCCAAATTAATTCCAACTAATGCTTGAGATGAATAGGGTTTTGATGCCATCGCACAGGATGTTTCTGATCGTTACAAGTTCAATATTTCATATAGCCTGAAACAAAGAAAAATATAGTTAGAATTATTGGAATACATATTACCTTAATAAATAATATTAAACATAAATTGCGCCTCTCGCAATCATCCTAAAAGTGGAAATAGTACTTTTAAATATCAAAAGAAATTCCTAACTCTAGTAGCAATAATGTTAATATAGACCTGAAAGAATGTAAACTGACTAGTTTATGCTAAATATCATCTTATTTTACAGAAAATAATGTGCCAGACTACTGAATAAGTTATGGGTATGCTGTTACGAAGATCAGTGTATTTTGTTTTAGGAATTACAGCCGAAATTCTAAGGTAACTAAGATGAAAAGGCATTTAAAAAGGTTCGAAATGATTAGTATTTTAAGCATCTCTAATCCAATCTAATTTTAATTTTCGAGTTCTGTGGCTTAGTCGTTTAAAGCTATCCACACCTAACCTATCCATTCTTACTTCTCGTTTTCAAAGCAAATCTATTTCTAAACACTTCTGTAAACCTTACTTCAAGAAATTTTCAGCTCTGGCACCGAAAGTTCACGGCTCTGGTGCCGACATCTATGGATACAATTTTAATACTTCGAACATACTGAAGAAAATTTTACACTTAATCTAACATAAAATTGAATATCTCCCTTATTAATTGAGATACACAGGGCCGGCGGAAGGGGAAAATATCACCCGGGCAAAGAATCCATATGGCGCCCCCTACAACCCATTGGTATTACTGAGTTTAAATTTGCTATGCTACCTTACAGATAGTTGCTTTTAAAGAATAACTCCTTGAACTCTATAACTATAACTATAAGAATCAATTATCAAACTGAGTAAGATCTTAACTTTTGTCAGTTAAATACACAGAGTAAGTTTTGGTTAACGATATACGAAACAATTATTTACACATGAGCATGCAAAATATTCTACGTCACTGATTAGAAATTTACAGAACGATTCAAGAAACAACGATTTATATAAAATTAAGATTGATGATGCGATACAGCATTTATTTACACATATATACATAAACAACCTTGTTAACTGCGAAAGAGAACACATATATGAACAAAAGAACATACAAATATATTTCGTAACAGCATTGTACAAAGATTTCGTAATACAAATAATACAACCAGTAATATAATTTTATATCTTTATACAGTTTTAATGCAAATTGTCCTTTGACTGTTTACAATGCTAAGTAAAGTTAACTTTTCGTGCCTTTTGCTCTGCAAAGTCTTTAATTAAAGTATCAGTGTCAAGCTCACACAGAACATCACATTCAATAGACATCATAGAAAGGCCTACAAGACGCTCTTGCGTCATCGTTGATCGTAGGTAGTTCTTTATAAGTTTCAACTTGGAGAAACTTCTTTCTGCTGAAGCTACACTTACAGGAATAGTTAGTAAGATTCTTAGAGCAATAGTTGCATTTGGAAATAACCCAATAAGGAAGTTCTTGCAAATATATGTAAGTACTTGCAACGGTTTGCTCCCACTTTCAGAATCGAGAAATGAAGGTAAAAGTAAGAGCTCTTGATATAATTGAAATCCGTCAATATCACAGTGATCTTTGTCTGTTAAAGATAGTTGTAAGTCCTTGCAACACTTTAGTAAATACTCTTTGTCCGTTGTTGGATGGATGTCATACAAAAACCCAAATATTTCATATCTTTATTTATGTGACTCCACAGTTTTCCTGCCGTTGAAAAGCGGAAAGTCCGGGGATTGAATTCAGGAACACGTAGACATGAGTCCAACGCTTTAACCTCTAGACTATGGAGGCCCTCTACTTAATTAATAGATGAATGCTTGAAATACAGCTAAAGTTGGTTAATACACATCTAACGAGTAAGTCTTATCGCTTTGGTACATGTATCAAGCATCAGTGTTGGTATAGAATGTAATTATTGCTACTTATATCAATGGGGAAAGAACTTTCTTTGAGCCTGAAGTTCGCCGTCTATCTGAGAGGTCGCCACCCTACCCACTCCAGCCTGCTAAGACGCTACGTGTGTAAACACCTCTTCTCTATTAAACGTAATAAAACGAAAATACGTTACGTAATGTAGGCCTACTTACCTGTACTGTGATGTTATCTTCTGGAATATTTGTTGATTTCTTGCTGGTTTCCTCATTCTCTGGTTCTACGTTTCATTATTGTCTGTTCCAGGAGTACGAAAGAATTTATTTAATGCTGCTGCCTGTTTCTCATTTTCAGCCGCTAATTGTGCTCTTCTTTTTCTGTATACATTTCCAGAAGGCTTCTTTTTTTCCGACATGTTGATAAAGAACACATTAACGCAACGATTCTTCTACTAAGAGTCGAAATTCAGGAGACAAAAGAAGAACACGCACACCATGAAGCCTGCACTACATGTACATGACTTCTGATTTATAATTTTCTTTCACGAGACATTTGACAGTACAAACAGGACTAATTTCTTTTTGGTTGCCGATAACTCAGTATTGTTTGTGTGTATTGTTAGAGCGGCCGACATAGCTTTGTCGCAAGGAGTGCAATTGTCGGCACCGCGGCAGTTGTAAGTGTCAGAGCGTGTTATTGTTGCTCAAAACTCTCAACTCTCAACAATAGCCTTTAGCTTTGCCAGCGGAGATTTTTTTTTTATAGACAAATAAGGTGAAGGGATGAAGGGATTTCCTTTATAGCAGATTCAAGAAGAAACCGGGGTTGTTATAATGAGGTAGTAACCAATGGCATGAGGTAGTAACCAATGTTGCTACACAATTTAGGAAAAAGTTAACTTTTAGTTCACCGTTTACAATAATATAAATTTAGCAAGGATTTTGGCGCCCCCCAAACTCCTCTAAAATTTGGCGCCCCGGGCGGTCGCCCGGCTCGCCCGGCCCTTCCGCCGGTACTGGAGATACATCATTGATTCTGGTCGCATTTGAAAGCTAGGTATATTGGAATGTCCCATAACGTTTGTTTCCGAATGCTTTTCCTTAAACATAGCCATTTCAAATTATATGCCATAAAAGTTCAAAAAACAATGTCAAAAATTACCATTTCTCTAGTTTGAGCGACCATGTTTAAAAATGGCGGCAATAGAAGGCAAACTTTTATAATTACAAAAAAACAGCCCAATATATTATCTGATAAATAAAAGAAGAACGAAGTTTCATTTTGAAAAGTAAGGAAGTTATAAAATTTTAAATTTGGTAAGTCGAAATTCGTTCGCGGCCATATTGATGACGGCATAAAAAAAAATTGCTCGGAATTCAGAATGTCTACCCATGTTTTTTCTTTTTCTTTTTCTTTTTCTTTTTTTTTTACTTGTTTTTGATTGTAGATACTGGATCCGGAGGGTGTAATTGTCAGACATGCCATTCCTAGGGGACCTATTAGTCCAGTAAAGATAGGATTGAGAAAGGAACAAATTAGTAACAAGCTGAAAATTGGTATGGAAGTAGGGGGATGTGTCAGGAATAACATACTAAAAGTCCCCTAAAATCCCACTGTAGCTTTTCCCGCAATTTTGAAAAATGTCCGCCATCTTTAGATGACGACAAGGAATTTATGGAAATCGTCACCCTTTATGTTTATTCTTCTAGTCACCGTTCTAATTATCACAAAGCCATGAATCATATATGGTTGGAAAGCTTGAAAGACAGAGAATCTAAGTAAATAACATATATGCCCATCGTGCTAAATTTCTAGAAGAAGAGGAAGAAGAAAACAGCTTTTTTATTAAAAAAAAGATATTTTCAGAAATCATGAGAAGTTTGCAATACTGACAGTTACTGCACACCAACGAAACACCATCAACAGATACTCTTGATATTTATCTCAATCATAGCCAACAATGACGCAAATCGGTGCAATACAAGCCGAGAAAAAAATATAACTTATGTTACTTTCTGACCTCTTTATACAAAAGTGCATAAGGTGACATACACTTTCACGGTTCTAGTCAGCTTCTTTTATCACATAGGACCAAGAGTTATATATCATTGGAAATCTTAAGAAACGTAAATTCGAACGAGGTAACACTTATACTAACCAAGCTCAATTTGTGGCAGAAGCGCAAAACCCAAAATTTCGGGACAAAACGTGATTTTCGCATAAATTCTTCAAACCTTGCAACACTGACAATTATCGTATGTTAACAAAACTTAGCCACGTTTTCACTACCATCATTATTAATTTACTTTTAAAATGGCCAACGTTTTCCCCAATGGAGTAAGCTTTTATGATATATAGTTTTACATCACTTAAATATAGCACAAAAATCATTTATTGACAGCATTAGAAAGTAGCAGAAATTGGTAGTCTCCTATTCATAGGAAAATCGAAATTCACACACTTAAAATCACTCTCAACTACAATAATCATTTGAATGTAATTTTTTAAAAATGTCTTGTTTAAACTAGAATGCAATTTTCCTCCTAGTATTCTTCAAATCAACTTAGTATTTACATTAGACGTTAGTATGCACTTGAAGAACATTTTTGTAACTAGTCCATTCGGACTTATTTTATTAGAAATCAATGAGGTTATCATTATCTCGTTCATCTCTATGATCTTCATCATTTGGTTTTGCATTCATACATCAAATTCCTCGACAATGACATAAATTAGAGCACACAATTCCTGCTTTCCGACAACCGTACATACTTTCACAGCCCTTTGTACAGTTACAGGATACTACACGGAGCGGGTTCCTTGGTCATTCTTGCTGGTACGAGGATACCTCCTAATGTTGTCCATTCATATTCAGTCGCTCGCATATCATTGAGCAATACCTGGGTTCAAAAAACGTACACTGTCAAAGAATGAATGGAATATACCACTTTTAATGTACACACGCAAAGGTAATGGCCTTTCGGATTTAATCATTGAAGATATAAGATACCTTCGTGTTGTGAATATCCAAACTGAAATTCACCTTCTGTACGATGTAACATGGATGATTCTCAAATGGTTGAAGACACTAACTTGCCCGAATTGGAATGGATTTATGCAGCTGGTGACAAGCAACAACCATAAGTATCAAACATATTAAGTAGTAATTCAACCTCTCATCAATCTTCAACCAATAAGTATGGATGCTGTATACTCGGCGGTTATGTTTGCCAGCAAAGAATGTGCAGGAAATAAGCAAAAAAGCGTGCTTAGTCACGTTGGATCAACCTTTGTACTCTAAAGCATGTGACATTGTAGCAGCATGTAGAAATTCTGGTGAATTACCGTCAGTGGTTGTTAGACTTCGGGGTTATTCACTCTATAATGTCATTTATGGAAACAGTTACATATATAATGAAAAGTAGTGGCATTGAAGAACTTTGGTCTTGTGTGTATGCTAGTAACTCCATGCCACAGATAAAGCCAGGCCATTCTTATTGCTCGTGCTTTGCGAGCTCATTTTTTTTAACACAACACGGCCCTTAGCAATTGCAATATATACTGTTTAATTAATGAATCAGACGGCACTGAGGAGTTTGTGCGTCAATTGCGAGATGTTTGTATTCCTCTGATGACTGAAGAAGATATCGATACTGATGTAGTTGCTCAACATTCATAGTCAATCAAGATTGCAAATGACCTGAAGTTATTCATTGACGCTGCTGCAGAAACAAGCAGAAGTTATTCGCTCTGTACTTTCAGCTTGTAGAAATTATGCGTCTTTTAATTCGAAAGAACTGGAGACTTGAATCTTCATCTTCACTGCATGTAAGAAATGTTACCATACTTCTATGCAGCTGAGCATCTTTTGTATGCCAAATACACACATCTGTTTTTACAAGAAATGTTGCGGTTGGAGGATAAAATGGATCTTCATCAGTTCCAGCTATTTGCAGGAGACAGTTACTTCACTATTCGTAGAAAAGATATATTTTGTAGTGGTACATGGTCTGATATGACGATTGAGCAGGTTTTAGCGAGATCAATGAAGAGCAGTGGTGGACTGACCCATGGGAGAGGCATGACTGAAACGATAATATCTAGGTGTGTGTCAAGTGTGCCAGCAGCGTGCCACTTACGAGAATGTCTTGAAAAATTATTAAACAAAGATAGGCATGAACTTCACACTGGTCGTCATGTGGACCTGTACCAAAGCAGTCAATCGCGTGATATATTACATCTAAAGAAGTTTTTGCGTTGGTTTTGCCAGCATTCTCCATTCCCTTCATATCCGGAGCTCGCGTGCCTAAGCACTGGCATGGTAGGTAATGAAATGGTCAACTGATAAATCTAAGGAAATCGGATTGGCTGCTATGGAAGGAATGTTTGGATAGACTTTGGGAAATGTAAAACTTAAACAAAAAGATGAAGTCATCCCACTATCCGTAATGCACAATGTAGTGCGTATCCGTGGTGAGCTACTAGCTGTAAACACCATACTTCAACTGAGTAGAAGTCCGAAAAAGAACTCCAGCAGTGTTTTGCTTACGAGCTTGCACCCTATTACTTTCTCCCTTCACAGAAATGTCTATGAGGAAAACGAAAAAGTCCGCTTTGTACGACATGTTTGAATATCGGACAAATTTTAAAACTCAAATTGAAAACACTGTGTACGTTATAGATGGAGGCTTGCTTCTACATCATGTTGTTTGGTCACAACATGGAACATACCTTGACGTGCACAACTCGTATGTGTCCTATGTACTCACAAACTCAGGAACGAAAGCAACAATTATTTTTATGGGTATTGCACTGAAAACTACAAAAGCCGCTGAACGGGAGCAACGTGAGTCAAAGGTTCAATCAGCTTTGGTGTTATTCACAAATGAAACCATATTATTAACAAAAAAAGATAAATTCTTAGGTAATTTAAAAAATAAGGATTGTTTCGCCCGTGAGTTGATGGTTCATTTGACACAAGCTGGAATTCAAACCCAGCAAGCAAGGAGTGATGCTGACACACTTATAGCTAAAACTGCTGTAGCCAAGTCTTTAAATCCTTGTAGGCACGTCGTAGTAATGGCGATGATGTTGACATTTTAATCATTTTGCTTGAACAAGGTAATTATCAGTACGACATCACATTTCGAAATAATCAGTACGACATTGGACGTGTACAAGACGTAGTAAAGAATTTAGTACTAAGAAGTTGTAAGATACACGGACAAATATACTAACTGTTTTGCTCAGTTACCATGCTTTAACTGGATGCGACACATCATGTGGTTTGTATCGACAGGGAAAGAAAAAGCCATTGCAATTACTTCAAAAACGGGAAGATTTATGCCGATCACTTGAAGTTTTGAACCATGATAATGCTAATCTATGAAGCAGGCACATCATTTCTACTAACACACTACGATTCTTCAGCAATAGTAACCTTACTGGATGAATTCCAGTATCATTCACACATCCTTGCAGTAAGTCGCTCCCAATTCAGAACGAAATACAATTGGCAAAACTGCCATCCATCAGTAATGCTGCGAAACACCATATCATCAGGTTCAATTGTACCGTGGAAATGATTTGCGAGCGACTGAATATGGATGGAAAATATTAGGAGGTATTCTCGTACCAGCAAGAATGACCAAGGAACCCACTCCGTGTAGTATCCTGTAACTGTACAAAGGGCTGTGAAAGTATGTACGGTTGTCGGAAAGCAGGAATTGTGTGCTCTAATTTATGTCATTGTCGAGGAATTTGATGTATGAATGCAGAACCAAATGATGAAGACCATAGAGATGAACGAGATAATGATAACCTCATTGATTTCTAATAAAATAGGTCCGAATGGACTAGTTACAAAAATGTTCTTCAAGTGCATACTAACGTCTAATGTAAATACTAAGTTGATTTGAAGAATACTAGGAGGAAAATTGCATTCTAGTTTAAACAAGACATTTTTAAAAAATTACATTCAAGTGACTATTGTAGTTGAGAGTGATTTTAAGTGTGTGAATTACGAATTTCCTATGAATAGGAGACTACCAATTTCTGCTACTTTCTAATGCTGTCAATAAATGATTTTTGTGCTATATTTAAGTGATGTAAAACTATATATCATAAAAGCTTACTCCATTGGGAAAAACGTTGGCCATTTTAAAAGTAAATTAATAATGATGATAGTGAAAACGGTGGCTGAGTTTCGTTAACATACGATAATTGTCAGTGTTGCAAGGTTTGAAGAATTTATGCGAAAATCACGTTTTGTCCCGAAATTTTGGGTTTTGCGCTTCTGCCACAAATTGGGCTTGATTAGTATAAGTGTTACCTCGTTCGAATTTACGTTTCTTAAGATTTCCAATGATATATAACTCTTGGTCCTATGTGATAAAAGAAGCTGACTAGAACCGTGAAAGTGTATGTCACCTTATGCACTTTTGTATAAAGAGGTCAGAAAGTAACATAAGTTATATTTTTTTCTCGGCTTGTATTGCACCGATTTGCGTCATTGTTGGCTATGATTGAGATAAATATCAAGAGTATCTGTTGATGGTGTTTCGTTGGTGTGCAGTAACTGTCAGTGTTGCAAACTTCTCATGATTTCTGAAAATATCTTTTTTTTAATAAAAAAGCTGTTTTCTTCTTCCTCTTCTTCTAGAAATTTAGCACGATGGGCATATATGTTATTTACTTAGATTCTCTGTCTTTCAAGCTTTCCAACCATATATGATTCATGGCTTTGTGATAATTAGAACGGTGACTAGAAGAATAAACATAAAGGGTGACGATTTCCATAAATTCCTTGTCGTCATCTAAAGATGGCGGACATTTTTCAAAATTGCGGGAAAAGCTACAGTGGGATTTTAGGGGACTTTTAGTATGTTATTCCTGACACATCCCCCTACTTCCATACCAATTTTCAGCTTGTTACTAATTTGTTCCTTTCTTGGCAGAAAAATTGGCTATCTTTACTGGACTATATGGCCAGGGCCTGAACTATTAGACACACATGACAAAATGTAGAACTTTTAGGAACTTGAAAAACCTGCTAGGCAACTAAATTGTCATTGCAGTAGAGTCTAGTACATTTTTGTTCCTTCTTCTGCTTAATCCGGATTAAATAAATTGATCAACTTATTTATTCATACTCTTCCATGATGTTCTTCTGTGTCACAAAGAAAAACGTAAATTTTTAATTACAGAGTATGTGCGTCTCTCAATACTTCTTACAGTTGTTGATGCAAAGTAAAAAGGCTTATCGCTACTTGAACCAAAGAATTAAGAACAAATTATTACCCATAATTCGAGGTATACTGTATGTCTATATTACGTACCAATTATTTTGGTTAGGCCCTGCCAAACTTTACCATACAAATCAAAAGAAAAACGGAAAATATACTGTTTTTGTGTCCCGTAATGTAGCAAGTAAAAAAGAATATTTTGGAGTGGCATCCGTTCAATCCTCTCTTCCCGCAAATCTGCCACTGAGTACACTGGGTTACGTTCTATAAATGTAATTAATTTTAAGGGCACTTTGTATAGTGTAATTCACATTAACATCATTTCACTTTTTTTTTTTAAATTCTTCTTTCCTAGATTTGTTTATTTAACTTTCTTGTTGTATGTTGCTTTGCAAAGTCATTTTCTTATTGTGTTCCTTCTTTGTAACTTATCTCATTGTAAACTTTATTCTATTCCTTCTCTTTTCAGCAGCCCATACTATGTTTCTATATAAATCTGAAAGTTCTTTTTTAAGTTTTCTTTCTTCTTTTAATATACTTAACACATCTCTTTCTCGTTCTTTTTTATTTCGTTCTCTCTTTGCAACAATAATCCGATTATACTTAGGTCTCAACTTTCAGACAAAGACGCCTTTCAGGCTGGAAGGTAGTTATATAAACACCACCACTAAGCTTCAGCAAGTAATTCTTGAAATAATAGAGAGATGTTATAATAAACATGGTAGATAAAGTATCTTTCCTGAGATATCAAAAGTGCAGAGGAAAAAAAAATCAGTTTCTGAAGTGCTCTAAGGCTTGCAAGTTATGGGACCTACGTCGTCAGTCAGAACTAGCGATTTTCATTATTACACAATTCTTGGTGCCCCCTCATGGCTAAGAGCCGGTGGCAATAGCCCAGTGGTCTCAGACGATCGGCTTGGGATCATGAGGCGCAATCCACTGGGGGTTCGAATCCCTCTGAAGAGCATAGTCGAATTTTTAAGTATCCTCGATATTTCTGTGTTCGTGTTCCTGTCGTGTTTGGATTTAGTATAATTTCAAAGAGATGACCATGCAGACCAATATTCCCGTTGGAACGAACTTTTTATTATATTTTTTAAAGTGTTAGCATACATAGCTCGGGCGTGGAAGATATGGGTTCAATTACCGGTGGAAGCTCATGTGGTTCGGATCCCACCTTAAGCTGTAGGTCCACATCTTATATAGCCTCGTTGCTAAAAGAGACGCTAATCTAAAACTCAATTAATTAAAACTTAGTTTGTTCAGAGACTTTTTATTTCTTTTGTGAAGATATTAAAGTAAACCAAAGCTAACATGAACCAGCTAATTATAGAATTTTTTTTATAATCAAAATAACCATGTTTTTTAAATACAGGGTTTGTATGATAAGTAATGAGACCAGGTCTGGAAACATTGTTTTATTGATCTGATCTGTACAGGGACTTAAAAGCTTTCGAAGTACTCTCCTCTTGCGTCGATGCACTTCTGCAATCGATGTTTCCACGCTGCAAACGCCCCCTGGAAGTCAGCAGCCGGCATGTCCTTTAGAAATGTGGTCACGGCTGCTTGGATGGCTGTGACGTCTGCAAAACGGGTTCCTTTCAAGCGTGGCTTCAGCTTCGGGAAGAGGAAGAAGTCGGCCGGGCTCACATCTGGGCTGTAGGGTGGTTGTGGAAGGACTTCCACCCCAATCCGGGTCAAAAAGGAGGTCACTAAGAAGGCGGTGTGGGCAGGGGCATTGTCGTGATGCAACTTCCACCGGCTAGCGATCGCCGGTCTTTTCCGCTTGACGCTCCTGTGCAGTCTCTCAAGGACTTGTTTGTAGAAGGCGGCGTTGACGGCTTGTCCTTGGGGTACAAACTCCTTGTGGACCACCCCCACATTGTCAAAAAAAACAATCAACATTGTTTTCACCTTTGACTTCGACATTCTGGCCTTCTTGGGGCGCGGGGACGCAGGAGTGTGCCACTCCGCGCTTTGACGTTTCGTTTCAGGGTCGTACTGGAACACCCACGACTCGTCACCTGTTATGACGTCATCTTCAAAGTTAGGGTCACTGTTCATGAGGTTCAACAGTTCCTGACAACAATCAACACGTCGTTGCTTTTGTTCGTCAGTCAACACTCGCGGCACCAGTTTCGCACAGATTTTTCTCATTCCCAATTGTTCCGTCACAATCTTGTGCACTGTTGTGTGGTTCATATCGAGTTCATCAGCAATCAATCTCAACGATAATCGACGGTCTGAGTTCAGGAGATCCCTCACTTTTGCCACAGTTTCGTCCGTAGTCACTGTTGTCGGGCGTCCAGCCCTCTCCAGATCCTCAACGCTTTCCCGGCCGTTCCGGAACGCACTGTGCCAACGAAACACCTGGGCTTTGGATAGGGCTTCCTCTTTGTAGGCCTCCGTGATGAGAGAAAGCGTCTGAGTAGCCGTTTTCCCCAGGCGAACGCAAAATTTGATCGCATAACGCTGTTCGATGGAACCCTCCATGTTTGTTGATTTTCCGCCGTGACAAGAATGTTCACAAGGGCTTTGTCCAAGGCTTGTCTGCGCTCCACTAAGGCTCGGAGCCAACTGACGCGCGGTGCGTTGCTTTGCTCGGACCCCCCCTACATCCTCCATCACCGACAAACCCGCTCCAGCGACACGCGCGCCGCGGCGCGGCGAGTCTCATTACTTATCATACAGACCTTGTACTTAAAAGTAATCGACACATTTTACAAATAAAGTGACATATTTTAGTTTAACGTCCCACAATTATGCTCTGTAGGCTAACGAAGATGGATAATTAAGACAAGTGAATGATGATGGGAGAATCGGTGGAATGAAAATGTGGGACAAACAGGTGTATCCCGAGAAAATTCCATGAACACGATGTTGTCCACCACACATTTTACTTGTACGGGGATCGAAGGAAAAACCCTTGAACGCTCTACCACTGAGCCTCCGTGCCCTCAACACATGATACTAGAACATTAGTTCAAGCTTTGGAAAGATTTCTAGAAGTCACCGCAATTTATTCTTCGATGTATAAAGATGCGTGATACTAGTTCATTCTTTATTCCATATGCTTTATTAAAGAATAGGGAATGCTTTGTTATGCAAGTATTATCGAAGAGAAATTAACCAAGTAAAGGTATGATCTTATGAAATCCAGATTTCTTGAAGATGAGGCAGTGAAATGGTATAAGGCTATAAGTGATCTTGTTTGATGGCCTGTGTAACAGCTATGAATTGGATATAACCAGAAATATGACACATAAAAGTTTAGAAACTAAAGCAACGAGTGAATCTATAACTCAATATCAAACATATTACAGAGGTCCGAAGATCTATAATGAACTCTCACTCCGAATCAAAGAGGAAAGTAATTTCGAAGTATATAAACGGTTAATTTTACAGTGGTTGAAAGAATCAAAAAGTATTTTAAAAACTATTGTTATCTAAAAGTAAGAATTATAAATCTTATAGTTATGGTAAGAAAACAAAAATAAATAAAATACGAGAATCAGGCTCACACACACAAGTATTTGCTTTTGTGAACCATTTTCTATCTTTTCTTTATTCTTTGCATTAGAGATACAAAAATTTTCGCAATATAGAAATAAGTGCATTGAATTAATCTGCCCGACACCGGAAGATAGACATGACTTCTGGAAGTCCGGGTATGTTAAGTATTATTAATAAGGAAATCTAGGAATTCGAATTTCCTTTAGAGAACTGACAGGACATCAAATACAAGTAGAAAACTAGATTTGTCAATTTCTGTAACAGTTAACTTTTCCTTATTCTTTTATTTTATTTCATTAATATTTTGTATGTTGTTATTTTATAATTTAGTAGATTTAATTTTGTGTGCATATGCTTTAATATATTGGATATACCCAATAAATAAAAACACTATAGGTACTATAGTTTACTTACTGCTGCGGGTAATAGGGATATACGAGGGCTATCCAGAAAGTAGATTACGTTTTCGTCTGTGTCCGCTAGGGGCGGGGCTAGCGCGGCCATCTTGGGGTCAGAGCGTTGCGCAGCTCAGTCGGCATCTAGCCGTGCTAGTGAGAGGTTCGTGCTGTGCTCCGTTAAGATACTGTGACGGTTTGAAATGTCTGCGTTAATTGAAAATCCCGCGAGCTGCGAGGTGCGTGCAGTAATAAGGTTTCTGACAGCAAAAAACTGTAAACCGATAGAAATCTATCGGCAGCTGTGTGAAGTGTATGGGGACAACATTATCACTGAAGGTGGAGTGCGACAGTGGGTCATAAGATTTAAAAATGGCCGAACCAATGTTCACGACGAAGATCGAAGTGGGAGACCCAGCAAAGTGACTGCCGAACTTGTCGAAAAAGTCGATGTTAAAGTCCGTGAAAATCGAAAGTTCACAATAACGGAACTTTCTTTGAGTTTTCCACAAATTTCGCGAAGTTTGTTGCACGAAATCATCAGCGAAAAGCTTGGTTACCACAAGTTTTGTGCAAGATGGATTCCAAAAATCTTGACAGAGGACCACAAAAATCAGCGAATGGCTGCAGCGTTGCACTTTTTGGACGCCTACAATAAGGATGGTGACTCTTTACTCGATCGCATCGTTACTGGTGACGAAACATGGGTGAAACACGTGAACTGTGAAACGAAATTGCAATCAATGCAGTGGGGGCACACAGGTTCTCCCCAAAAACCCAAGAAATGCATGCAAACAATGTCGGCAAGGAAGATGATGGCGACTGTTTTTTGGGACAGAAAAGGTGTGATTTTGGTGGACTTCCTGGAAAGAGGCACTACAATAAACGCTCAAAGGTATTGCCAAACTCTGCAAAACCTCAGAAGAGCAATTCAAAACAAGCGCAGAGGAATGTTGAGCTCTAAGATCTTGTTGATTCACGACAACGCCCGGCCCCACACGGCAAATGTCACGCGTGAAGTTCTTGAATCTTTTCAGTGGGAGTTGTTTCCTCATCCGCCGTACAGTCCCGACCTGGCACCGAGCGACTTCCACCTATTCCCAGCAATGAAGAAGTGGCTGGCTATGCAGAGTTTTGATGACGACGAACAGCTGCAAGAAGAGGTAACGAAGTGGTTGAAGTCGCAGGCGGCCGAATTTTTCGACGAAGGAATTTCCAAGCTCGTACATCGCTACGATAAATGCCTTAATTTGAATGGTGACTATGTCGACAAGTAGTATTTGTGTGTGGCTTTCATCTGTATATAATAAAATTTGTTTCCTATACTTTGTTGATTTTTTATTCCAAAACGTAATCTACTTTCTGGATAGCCCTCGTATGTGTAAATAACTGTAGTTTTACATGATGTGTTATCTGTATGAGTGCATTAAAGTTTGTGTGTGTGTGTGTGTGTATCCGCGACCGCGCTTGCGTGTTAGTCTTTTGCTTACCTCCCTCTTGATTTGGTCCTTTGCTCTTCCGTTCCTTTGGAAAAAATCCTGCAGGCGTCAATGAAGACAGACTTTTTTTTCTGTTGTAACAAACCTTCAATAATCACACCTCGCTATAACAGTTGGAAACAGAATAAATTATTTACTACTAGCAGAATACCCGTACTTCGCATGGGGAGAATAAATTTCATTTTGGACGTAAAGGGGTGAATTTGGATTTAACCCTTTGGGGATCCCATGGTACAATTTGTACCATACGGGGTGCTTCATGGTACATTGCGTTATAACTCTCCTATTTGAGCTTTTTCGTTCGTTTTTTTTGTTTTGTTTTTGTTTTTGTTTTTCAAGTCCAGAGGCATTGCAGAAGACATTACGGATGGTCTCACACCTTCCTGTGTCGAGACATAGGAGGTGATGACGTCATAAGTCTAAAATTTATATTTTCGTGTAATACTTTTTTGGGGGGTTTATGTAAAGTATTTTTGGCGGGCTTATTTTTGCACGTAGAAGATTGAAATTTTGCACAAGCATGCAGTTTACCGAGTAGTATTTACCAGATTTTTTCTTTCAGATTTCTGCTTTAAAACAGGGGTGGATCCAGAGGGTCAAAAAGTTTAAAAAAGGGATATTTTTACCCAAAAATCCCGTTTTTCCTCATTTTCCCGCCTTAGATACATGATGGAGACAAGTTAATGGTACCGCCTGAAAGGCAGTTCTATTCTGAAGAGAACGATGTGCGACACATGGCCCTTGGGTAATTAGGGAAGTGTCAGGGAATTTTTATTAAAATATACTTCTGTATAGGGGAATTTTGGACATTTTCAGTACTATTTTTGTGCTGGCTTATTTTTGCACGTAGAAGATTGAAATTGTGCACAAACATTCAGTCCAACGAGTAGTATTTACCAGATTTTTTTTCAGATTTCTGCTTTAAAACAGGGGTGGATCCAGAGGGTCAAAAAGTTTAAAAAAGGGATATTTTTACCCAAAAATCTCGTTTTTCCTCATTTTCCCGCCTTAGATACATAATGGAGACAAGTGAATGATACCGCCTGAAAGGCAGTTTTATTCTGAAGAGAATGATGGGCGAAACATGACCCTAGGGTAATTAGGGATGTCTCAGGAAATTTTTTACCTGAGATCATGGTGTTTTACGGTAATTTGGGGCATGGTGGGAATTCCTGATAAAATTTCTCCCGCCCTTGGTATTCAAGATAGAAACTTGAAATTTGGCACACACATTCAGTCTACCAAGTACTATTTATCAGCTTTTTTTTAGATGGCTACGTTCACACAGGGTCGCTCCAGGGAGCCCAAAGTGCGAGGAAAAAAATTTCCCTCCGAAATTTTCCATTTGACATCATTTTTCCCGCTCCTGGTATATGGTATGAGCATGCAAGTGGTACCATTTGAAAGTCAGCTCCATTATGAAGAGAATGAGGTATGAACAATGATCCTAGGATAAATAGTGACGATGCACTAGCTGCTTGACTGAAAGTCTAAAAAATAGCCCAAAAACCCCGGATCTCTTAAGGGTTAAACAAAATCTGAAGTGTCATTGTTCATCTCAATCACGCCAAAAACTTTGTTTTCGACACTAGTATTGGTCATTTTTTTTATCTCACCCTCCCAACCCCTCTACTGAGTTGCACCCTTAAAGTGAAATGATAAAAAAAAAATTCCACTCCCGAACCTCATTTATGTTCGAAATTTGATCGAGATCGGTTGGGTGGTTCAAGAGTTATTAAGTCCCAAACATAACCACTTTCATTTTTATATACAGTATAAATGTAACCAAGACAGCTCTGTCGCTTTTAGTTGAATGCGAATGCAGATAAGGCGAAGGCCAGTTGTTGGTGTGGGTATATCCAACATACTACCTGGTTGCGGCAGTTCAGTTACACCGTGAACTTGCGCAAGGATAGAGTGAGCATGGGACCTCCACAGAAATCATAAAGCATGTATGCTGTACAAGTTCAAACTGGAGTCAAACGCCGCTGCAGCGGGTGGAAGATGTGCCAGGCCTTTGGTGAGATCGTGACTACGTGGACAGTACAGCGATGGTTTAACAAGTTTAAGGACGGTGACGAAACACTCGAAGACGCACCATGTGCCGGAAGACCAACAGATGTATAAAATGAAGATCCCCAGGTAGCAATTGAGGCCAACAGTGGCCAGACATGTGAGGAAGTGGGACTACAATTCAGTGTGAGTAGAGAAATCATTCGGCAGCACCTCCATCAACTTGGGAAGCACTACAAGTTCACTCGATGAATCTCACATGACCTGACTCCGGTCTAGACGGAAATGCGAGCAGACACCTGTGTTTCTTTGCTGTCTCGTCTGAGGAAGGAACCATTTCTGGATAGGGTGTTGACATGTGATGAGAAGTGGGTCCTGTACGAAGCTCCACGGCGTCGCCATTATTGATTAGCATCCCACGAAACGGTTTCAAAACAGCCGAAAACAGCACTGCACTAGAAGAAAGTCCTCTTGTGCGTTTAGTGGACTGCTCGCGACATCGTGAATCGGGAACTGCTACCTGCTGGTCAGAGCATCAATGCAACTGTGTACTGTCAGCAGTTGAGCCGTGTTCAAGAAAAACTCATAACTCTGGAGCCAACACTTCTGAATCGCAAAGGGGTCCTCCTGTTACAGGACAACGGTAAGTCCCACGTTGCTAGGATGATCCGGAACACCATTTCACGACTTGGATGGGAAACACTATTGCATCCGCCATACTACCCGGACATTCCACCGTCCGATTATCACCTGTTCCATTCCTTGCACAATCACCTTAGAGGACGCTAGTTCAAATCCCTAGGAGAGATGCAAAATGTACTTGATACCTTCTTCGTTCCACCGCGATTGAATCCATGGCCTTCGAGAACTTTGGCAGAAAGTCGTCGATACTGATGGGGACTATCTTCGATCTTCCAAGTATGTCTTAGATGACTTTTCGATGTTTGAAAGTGGTGGGTGATAAAGTGACATAACTTTCTAGGTTACCTTTATAGATTGAACGTCAGCAATAAACCGGCAATAACTATCCTCACTCAAAAAATTTAAGCAAGTTACTAATTCATGATTCTCCACTATAAACAAAACAAACCAACCACTCCTATCTGTTGGCTCCTGCCATTTTTTTTTTCTATTTCTTAATGCACAATTTGTGGGAACGAATTATGTTCGTGTTCATAGAACTTCTTTTTATCTTTTTATTTTTTTCATCTTCTCTACCAAAGGGAAGAAAAAAGAAAAGTTAGTTGGTGCCAAGTCATTGGAAAACCAAATAGGTGGCTGTCACGAGAGAACTATTGGACGTTGAACAAACATTGTTGACGAACTGGCAAATAATAATATTTTTTAAAAGTAGAAAATGGAAAAAGAAAAAAATATATATCTTTTATTTTTATTTCCTGTTTAAGTCTTCTTCTTCTTCCAGATCCGTTTAGGTTTTCCTTTTAAAAGATTTGAGTTCTGGACAAAAGGGAGCCCAATCTCTGAAGCAACCCACACCCACCTCACGCCCCCAACAAAACAAAAGAAAATTAAAATAGGAACAAAAAGGAAGAGTTTTCTTGTGTTAGCTTGCGTGATAATCAAATTGGTGGAAGAAGTTTCGTTAAAAAAAAAAAAGGGTAGAAAAGGTGGATATAGAAGTAAGATAGATAGAGCTCAGTTCAAAACAGTGGCAATTCCACGAATTGAATTATTATTGAATAACTTTTGCTGTGTAACGATGTTGTGTGTGTATAGAGTATAGTCTAGGACTCCATACAGGCGGAATATGGGTTAAACTAAAATTTCTTTACAAAGTTGATGAAAACAAACGATTTGAATTGTGTATCAGTCGCCATAGAGAGGCAAAGAAGGCAACGTTCTCTCTGTTGCGTTTCGACATCACACAGAAGTTCAGTGTGGATCGATCAATTTTAGACTTCGAAAACTATGCTACGCATGATTGTGAAATGACTTATAGGAAAACTCTGACCTATAGTACGTTCGTCTTTTTGTCGACAAATCAGTTAGCCCAGGAAAATTAAACAAAGAAGGGGCAAAACTCAAAAACAAAAACAAAATAAAATAAATATGATCTTGAAGCTTTGCTGGCGTCTACTATTAATCCAATGTTCTCGGGATTGCTGCCAGAGTGAGTGTTGCTGTGCTGAGCTTTCGTTACCATACAGCGGCAACATCTTCAGAAGAATGTTCAGAAGATGTTGCCGCTGTATGGTAACGAAAGCTCAGCACAGCAACACTCACTCTGGCAGCAATCCCGAGAACATTGGATTAATTAAAAATAAAATAAAGTCCAAACAACCTGGAGTTTGCGGAGATCTTTATTTTGATGTTCTCAACATCGGCCTGAGAAATATTGTTAATTTGAGCAGTGAGTTTTGTTTCTTAGGGCGTAAGGACAAATAGTACTTTCTTGCAACTATCTGAAAAGTTATCCATTTTTCGAAGAAAATTGTTATGAGAAAAATTGTGATTTATAAAATTCTACAGAGAACGATCCTTATCCTTCGTAAAATAATTCGTTTCAAAGATATAGATTGAATTATGTCTGAACAGAATTGTAAGGTAAGGTTTTTAACTTGAGTTTGCAAGGTGTCTGGAAAATGAGCATCGGGCGGAAAAAAATATTTAAAAAAAAAGTTGACAATGTTCCAAGAGTATTGTCAGAACGAACACAAAAAGAATTATTTTTTCTTATCAACTTACTTTATTATTATACTCATTAAACAATTCTTGTACTATATCTATCCATTTACAATTTCCTTGAGTACTAAATTTTTTCCACATGTTTTGTTGAAGAGTTCTGTTAAAAACGTTCTACGATCTATTATTTTATGAAGACACATGCTCGAAATGGAAGACTCAAAATTGAAAAATTCGCAAAATATCATCTTTCTATAACTTACCGTTCCGAGATACAGCTTCTTAAATTTCCCGAAATCCGAACTATTTTGGCCAATATCTGGGGAACGATGGCCAGTTGACCAGTGGCCACCGGTTACTATTTTCTACCAAAATGTTCACCATCCTCTTAGGTAATGATTAACATCAATATTGATCTCTCTATGACTTACGGTTCCCGAGGTATGGCCAAGGGCGCCAGGCCACCCCAAAGCTCATGTGGGTCCCCATGTATTTTTTATGAATATGTATTTTTTACTTGTATTTTTATTGCTATATGTATTTTTTATGGATGCCCCGCCCCTAAAGTTACAGAGAAATCGGCGCCCTTGGATATGGCTCCTTAAATTCTCCAAAACGGAACCTCTTTTTTTTTTTTTTTTTTTTTTGCCAATATCTGAGGAACAGTTAAGAATGACGTAAAAAATTCCATCACTTTCTCAGAAAGGGCTCTAAATTGAAAAATAACAGGCACACACACACACACACACACACACACACAAATCGATGAAAAGATAATATTTTGAAGGAGGAAATTCACTGTGATAAAATTAGTCCACTCCCGTCCTCCCTGGGAGTGGAATGGGGGCAAACTTTGGAAACTAATGGAGACTCCATTTTTTGTTTTAAATAATAGCAGATACAAATTCTACAAGAAAAATAAGTAAATTTTATTCGAAATATTTTTCTCGATCCACGGTACATGATGTAATCAGTGATAACTAGTTTCACTCGGGTTTCCTCAATTGGAAAGCTTCTAGCCTAGGAAAATTAGAAAGGAAGAACTAGGAATTTAGGCTCATCTTTAGAAAAATCCCATTTCAAAACATAAAGCACAGAGTAGTATAAAGATCAAAGAAGTGTTGCTCCTGTCAATTCCCGGACCACGTGACATGGATGTTCTTTATTTTTCACCCCTTCCCATTACCCGCGTAGATGGGGCAGAACTTCGACTTAGTTAACGGAAGTGTCATTATTCCTCTCAGCTACCCCGATAGCTACGGAATGGATTCTAAATTATTATCGGTTGTTCCCCTTCCCTTACCTAGGTATGTCTTACCCACGCAGTATTTTATTGTTAGTCATATGTGTATGCCCACCTGTTTTTAACAATAAGCTTATAAACTTAGTTTCATCTATCCTAACATAAGGAGCTCGTGAAGTATTCTATTTTTAGCATAAATCTTAAACCACTCCTTCGTTTTTGAACCTATTCCTTCTCTCTTAGTAAGCACAAAAAACGAAAGAAAAAGAAAGTTAAATAGTCTCTTTCAAACTTCAGCCTCCGATACAGCTACGTAAGAAGCTCTATCACGGCGAAATTAAAATACCGCTAATTTTACAGTAATTATGTGATATCTTCAAATAAATAAAAAGTAATAGAAAAGTAGATCAAGACCTCTCTAGACAATGTTATTTTACATGAGATACCGTTATCACGACTCACTTCTCTGCTTTCGATTTCCAGCCATTTAGAAAATCAGCGTTATTTTTTTTTTTCGTGTTTCTAAATACCTGCAAACGGAAAAACTACTAGGTGACTCGTGATAAAGGTATCTCACGTAAAATAATATTGTCTAGAGAGGTCTTGTTCCACTTTCCAATTATCTTTTATGTATTTGAAAATATCACATAATTACTGTGAAATTAGCGGTATTTTTAATTTCGCAATGATTAGGCCTCTTAAAAGTATGTCGAGTAAACGATGTAGATTTGTAAACCGGATAGACAAACACACATTCATTTTTATATATAATATTATTGTGATGTGCATGGGTTTTCTCGGTGCACTTCCGTTTCCTCCCAGATGCTCATTCCGCCGATTCTTCCATCATCATTCACTTGCCTTAATCATCCGTCTCCCTGAGCCATAATCGTGGGACGTTAAACTCAAAGATTTGATTTATAGTGGTCTGCGCACTATTACCCTTAAGGTTAGATGGTGTGATATTATTGTTTTAAATGTATATGCCCCAACTGAAGATAAGGATGACGATATAAAAGACAGTTTTTATGAAGAAGTGGAACGGATATTTGATCAACTCCCGCGACGCCATATGAAAATCCTGTTAGGGGATTTCAATGCAAAGGTAGGAGGAGAGGATATTTTCAAACCGATTATAGGAAATGAAAGTCTGCATAAGGAAAGTGATGACAACGGTGTTAGACTCTTGAACTTTGCAACATCCAAAAACTTTATCGTAAAGAGTACAAAATTCCCACATCGCGATGTTCATAAATATACTTGGACCTCGCCAGACGGAAAAACACATAATCAAATTAATCACGTTTTAGCAGATAGAAGAAGACAATATAGCGTAATTGATGTTCGGTCGTTTAGAGGAGCTAATTATGACACTGATCTCTACCTGGTAGCAGCGATATAAGAGACATTATCGCTGAATAAAGGATTTACCTGCGTGATGTGTGGCTTATGAGCAGCCTCTCGACCATGAAATCCAAGTTTTCTCACCTCACGCCTAACTGTCATAGTACTTGGAGTGCATCCTGATGCAGTTTGGAATTCCTGTGTGATGGTCTGGATTGATGTCTGCCTATTACACTTTACGACCTTCTTCAACTGTCGGCGGTCTCTGTCAGTCAACAGACGAGGTCAACCTGCACGCTTTTGTACTGTACGTGTCCCTTTACGTTTCCGCTTCGCTATCACATCAGACACAGTGGACCTAGGGATGTTTAGGAGTGTGGAAATCTCGCGTACAAACTTCTGACAGAAGTGACACCCAATCACCTGACCACGTTCGAAGTCCGTGAGTTCCGTGGAGTGCCCCATTCTGCTGGCTGCAATGAGATTGCGCACACTTTTCCAGTTTTATCAGTTTTATCTGATAAGTCATTGACAAGGTGTCATTATGTACAGGATTGCGCACAGAAAAATTAAGCAATGTTGTCAGATGGAAAATACTTGCTCTTCTGTTATGTAAATCGAAAGAGTAGCGGAATACCCGAAGCAAGTGACGAATAAAATTACTAGGATTGAGCTAATTTAGAAAATACAGAGGAATTAACACATAAGGATAGAGAAGCTATATACTGCATTCGAAAAAAAAAAAAAAAAAAAAAAGATCTCACACCAGTTCTTCCGAGAAACATTACAGAGGCTGCTTCAGTAAGTGATTGAAAGAGAAGTTGAGTTCAATTATGATGGAGAAAAGTTACTATTTATAAATGAAGAAGCTAAGATTATCGTCCTAACTTGTGCGAGTAACATTAGGTACGAACAATAATAGCATTTACTGTGCATGGTAGTAGTGTATGTAATAAAACTAGAGGTAGCTACATCATACTGTTTCTAATTATATATTCTAACTAGATTTAGGAAGGTTATTTAAGATATATATTGACAGATTCTATATTATTAATAAGTAAATCGTGTAATTTTGCAAGGATTATATTGGAATGCAGTGTAATTAGTATGAGGAAGTAGTTTACTTACATCGTTGTATTATACTAATAATATTGTAATTTAAGTTTATTGTATCGCACATATTATTGTAACAAGTATCCTATTATATGACCAGACGTTAACGACAGACCTTAATAAATTTACCAAAGCAAAATTTTACGACAAGGGAGAAAATTATTCACTTTTTCAATTTTCAATTTTTCCATAAAACTTGGCTAGTAGTGGGAAGTATGTATACTATAGTATTATTATTATTATTATTATTATTATTATTATTATTATTATTATTATTATTATTATTATTATTATTATTATTATTATTATTATTAACATTAAGAATGTCATCATAAATGTTTGCTTTGTTTTATTTAGGTTTCCACCTAGAATATGGGCTTCAGAACCCTCAGTAGCTCCTCGAACGAAACTAGGGCGGAAACATTTCACAAACATTACAATTAATAATTCTACTCACTTGGTCCAGATGTTTATCAGGTGATCTCTTCTTTGTTGAAGATACAATCAGAAACAAAATTGAAATTAAGATCAATTGCGAAAGGATATACCAATACTCAAAAAAAGGAAGATTTAAAGAAACATAACATTATATTGAAGCAGTATGAAATGCTTAACCCTTATAGATTCCGGCTTTTTAAGGTAAATTAGAGAGTTTCAGGCAAGCGGCTACAGCATCATCCCTATTTATCATAGGACCATGGTTCATACCTCGTTTTCTTTTTACAATAGAGCAACCTTTCAAATGGTACCATTCACATCTCCTTATCAGGTCCCGAGGCGGGAAATTTTGAGAGAAATCGGGATTTTTCTTTGAAAATATTTCTTTTTTTTTTAATTGAGTCCCTCTGGACCCCCACTGTGTTAATGCAGAGACCTAAAACTCAACTGGAAAACACTAAGGGGTATACTAAATGCCTGTACAAAATTTCAAGCTTTTATCTTGAACAGCCAGGGCGGGAAAAATATAAATAATCTCCACAATGCCCCAGAATACTGTAAAATACCTTGATCTCAGGCAGAACATTTCCTGAGACATCCCTATTTATCCTAGAATCATAGTTCGCCCTTTATTATCTTCAGAATAAAACTTCCTTTCAAACGGACCCTTCACATGTCTCCATCATATATCTCAGGCGGGAAAATCGCGAAAAAAGGGATTTTTTAAACCACAAAATCCCTTTTATTTACCTTTTTGCCCCTCTGGATCCACCTTGTGCTAATGCAGCGATCCGAAAAAAATCTAATAAATAGTACGCGGTGGACTGAATGTTTGTGCAAAATTTCAATATTCTAGGTGCGAAAGTAAGCCCGCCAAAAAATAATGAAAATAGGCCTAAAAATATATTTTTAAAGTTATGATGTCATCACCTCCTTTGTCTCGACGCAGGAAGGCGTGAAACCATACGTAATGTGTTCTACAGTACCTCTAGACTTGAAAAAAAGTAAAAAGCTTTATTGGTTCTTTTTTAATCGAATAATGAAGACGCTACTTTAGTACCTAAAAATAGGTACTAGAACTCCAAAGGGATTCAGATCATGAGACAAGAAAATTTTAACATTTAGATTGTAAATTTGAAGGTATCATGACTTCTTGTATCTACTGACCAAATTATATTTAATTAATCCTCAGTATAATATGAATTTTATTTCTAATTTCTGTTTCTATTCTAGTCTGAAGGAAAACCTCCTTTGCGCACAGATTTTAAATCTACCATTGTGGCAACGTTGGGCAAAAATCTGTGTTCAGAAAGACCAACAGAGATTTGTGCGCAATTCGGGATCTATAGTGTGCGCAATCCTGTTGCTCCCATTCTGCTTTCTCACGATGTCTAATGGCTACTGAGGTCGCTGATAATTAGTACCTGGCAGCAGGTGGCAGCACAATGCACCTAATATGAAAACTGTATATTTTTGGGAGTGTCCGGATACTTCTGATCACATAGTATATATATATATATATATATATATATATATATATATATATATATATATATATATATATATATATATATATATATATATATATATATATATATATATATACTGTATATTCAGGATGAAGGAGATTTTTTTCAGAAAAATGTAATTTCATGAAAAGTGAAAGCTACTGTATCACTCGCAATGCATTGTTATTTTTCCCCTTCCTCCATATGTAGACACAAGCGCCTATCCCATGACAATCGTTCTCCCCATCTGCCCCTACAAGCATTCCAGGATTGCAGGAGAGGGATTGTAACATCTGTTGCCCGCTGAGATACGGAAAACATATTTTGAAATGGAAGAAAAAACTGAAAATAAAAAAATATAAAACCTACCATATGTTTTTGTTTTTGGTGTTTTTTTTTCTCTCTCTCTCCCTATGTATGCCAGAACCAAACAATACAAAAGAAAAAAGAAAAAGAAGGAAGAATCGCATATTCTTTTATTTGAATGACATTGAATTTGAGATACTGTGTAACTGCCATGACATGTATCGGTTTTATTTCCTGTTTTTATTACATTCTGTGGTCTTTCGGAATCCAATAATGTTATTTCAATGTAAAATTCATTTTATTACTTTCGCGCTGTTTTTATTTATTTAAGGGAAAAATAATAATAGTAGCATTCATCAATGGATGGCACTTCAAGTCATAAAAAGAAGTTTGATGCATTGAATGGCTGTATTCTATTTTTTCCACACCAACACCATCAACTACTACAGATAAGAAAGAAAAAAAAAAAGAAAAAGAAATATAAAACAGGAACAGGAATTTATGTTCACACTGACAAGACATCGTATCTTTACTTCCTCAATGTCATGGCGATGCACGTATGCAGTGTGTGCTATCCACGATACAACAAAGGATGGAGTGTCTTATCTTCTTCTAGGCTTACTTGTGAGAAAGCTGGATTTACCTTATCTGTCTAACGAATCTTTGAAAGCTGCTATGTGCACGGCTATTCAATGCGTTCACAACGCGTTTTTATGGCTCATGCGTATGCTTGGAATACGCTGATCATGTAAATGGCTAATCAAAATGCAGTTCAAACGCGAAAGCAACAAAATCACGCAGAATACGTTGGCCCGAGTGTGTTTGGTGCGTTTCGGAACAATAGATCTCCTGCTGCTTCGGAATTAGTAAAAGATGTCTAAACAGTGTTTCTTACAGACCTGTTTTTGGGAGGCACTGCACCACGGAGCTCTGAGAGTGCCCTCCGAACGAGACCAAAATAATACGTCTACAATATAATAATAAATAGAATAGTACTAGCAGTGCCTCCTGGAATACTAAGTGTGCTCCCCGCTGGAACATTTTTTTTTCTGAAAGACCGACTATGTCTAAAGGAGGGGAAGAAAAAGAAAGATGTGTTGCCAGGCCAATGCCTTGACCAATTTAGGATAATAAATTGGTCCTTGTCAGGCAAGGATAATTTTCTAGGATAAATGAAAAATAATATTTTGTGCTTTAAACGGATTTAATGTTTGATTTTTATTCTAAATAGTAGAGAGTACACGAGTAGTTATAGAACACATACCAATATTCGGAATTACCCCACTAGTAGGGTAAGTCCGAACGACCTAATGTAATTTAATTGTAATATAATTTAGTTGTAAATGACACTGTATAATGTACAATGACACTGTATAGAATATGACACGGACAAAATATGATTGACAAAATATGAATATGACTGACAATATGAATATAAATATGAATATGAATATATGACTGACAATTATATGAACTTAACATATGAATGAAAAACAGGTTACACCATAGCACTAGCCGCTAAATTTTTAATATACGTAAATCTGCTTTCCTAATATTTGTAAAATACAAGGAATGAAAATCTTTTAGTTCACTGTAGTCCTACCCTGATACTACTACAAATTATATTTCTTTTAGCTGCACAGGTCTAAGTAGAGTTACAATTGTATAGGCTTCGTACTTCACTGTTGACTTGTCTACGCCTACTCACTTTTTTGCACGACGCAGATCACTAGTATAATTGGTTCACGAGGTTTCTAGAACGAAGTCACTACAATCCTCGTGGCACCACTATTTACACTTGTCGCACTGAATCCAAGTCTCTGCAGGAGGATCGGAGTACTGTTCCTTGCAGAAAATGCAGTAGTAGCCTTTATTCAACTGCCCGCCTGCATCAATTAAAATCAAATTACGACAGTAACAAGGAACTTTGTCAGTTGAACTGTCTCTCTTCTTTGCTCTCTCTTGCAGTTGGCTTTTAATGGGAGCAGATGTCATTATATTTTATTGCATCTGCTGAGTTGACTTACTTCTCTAACTCTGACTGGAAGTTGACAGAAGTGGTGATAAATTGTCAATAGTTAGGTGAAAGCTATTCTTATTGATATTGTTGGCACCGAATGTTCATGGAGGTGGAGATGTCTGAATATCGCTTCTTGGACGGTTGGACTACTGCGGAATTTGGAGTGTTGATATTGCATTACTGCCGGAAACATACTGTTCAATTTCTTCATTTCTTGGTGTGCAAGGTGTAGACCTATCTTTTTTAGAGTTTGGGTTCACCGGTTCCAAAGTTCTTGCAGCACTGCCGTGCCCTCTAACTGACTCTCAATATCCTTAAATTATTGCGTCATTTCATTCTTGAAATACGAACTCAATATTGACATTTTGTAGTAGGGAAAATCCGAAGGGTTGCTAGCCTTCTGTTCGCCTTTACCCTACTCTGTACTTGAGTGGAATATCCCACTTTCCGCCTGAACAAAGCAGAGCAATATGGGTATGATGTTACACATTAGTAACCCTATCTTCAGCAACGTCAATCATAAAATATTATTGCCAACACCATAATTATATTTGTGCTATCTGGTTGCAACTACTCAATTACCTCTATAACACGAAGGTGTCATTTTCTTGAGTGTGTGAATTTTTCCTACACGTGCAGAGCATCCTCACACATAACCATTTTTTGTACAAATCCGTAAAGAAACAAATGAGCACTTCAGTTCACTTCGCAGTGTTGCCAGTTTCTGGAAATTGTGGAAGTGTATGTTCCTTGCATGTTAAGAATACGGTCTAATGCAGTCATTTACCACTTTCGAAGCGGAAAGTTCCAAACGCGTACGCTTAACACGTATTCATATACTTTCAATTAGAAGTTTAATTATTGAATTTCACATTTAAGCAAATACTCACAATAAAAATTTTCTGAATAAAGAGTCGGAAATTTGAATGTTACTGGAATTTTTGAAACCACTGAACAATGTGTTCAGGTATTTTAAGTGTGTCAGTTTTTATGTTCCAAGTTAAATTTCCGTAACTTCAGGGATTTGTGAGATACCATTGTCAAAAGAAATGAAGGCCGCCTCCTCTTTAACCCCTTAGGATACATAATTCATTTCTTATCTCTTGATTTCGTGACAAAACGAGATTTCTGCCTAAGTTTTATTTTCCTAGCTGTAACAGTGTGCCCTGGGCGTTGATGAGTGAGTTACTTATCTAATTAATCTTATACAGTAGTTCCTATACCTGTGATTGTTAATGATAAAACCTTTAAAGTTTATACTATACTTCAGTTGTACAAAGTACTATTCATATTCTAGCCAGGTATTACGTACATTCTTCATTTGATGCAAATATTTAACAAGTTCACATATTAACACATATAGCAGACCAACGTTATTTTGAGGCCATGAGAGTGATTGAGGGGTCAGGCTCTCGTGGCAACTTCCACCCCTCTGATAGATACAGAAACTTCGGTGATCGTTACCACTGTGAAGCAATTGAGGAGCTACTTAAATGCAATGGATTTATTTGGTTTGTTTTTAGTTTAACATCCCTTTTATTTGGATGAGCTCCCACTGAGAATCAAACCGAAGACGCAAGCGCTAAACATTTAACCATGAAAGAGTTTATTGAATAAGTTTATATTTATTACATAGTTACGTAATCTGCTTTTATTGCAGCATGTGTGCGCACAGTATACGAAAATTATCAGAATTTTTGCAAGGATTACCAAATCAAAGAAAACCGTAAGCGACATGCTATAGAGAATTTCACAATATTAATCTTGTTAAGTGCCTCATGGGATTCTTGACTAACACAATTTATGTTACAAAAAAACCTTTCGTAGAAACTAAACTTCTTCGTAAATTTGAGAAAATAAAATTCTTTGAAAAATAGAGAAATTTCCGTTCTCTCTAGTTCTATACCTAATTATTACTAACAGAATCAGTATTTCAATTCTGAAATTAATATGATACAAATCATAAGGAATTTCAGAAGATAAATACATAACTTTCCTGATTTTTAAACATCCTGAGTGAGAAAAAAAAGGTCATAACAATAATATAAAAATTACAAATTTAAAACAAATGCCTGTCATGGAGGAAAACCTCCACGCACAAACTTCTTATGCGTTGTTTCTCGGCATAATTAATAAGCACTTATAGAAGGTTATAGCGGTACAGGCTGAGGTCCATCCTAATAAGGTTCTAATGGTTAACTCTAAAATGTCCTAACTAATAAAGCAACTGTCAAAAAACTGCCCAATTTTTACCCCTTTATTTACCATTTTTATGGTTTATATATCCTGCTTTTTGGCTTTTCACCTATATGCAGTTCCTTATTTTGTTATTATATTTGGACATTTTCACTTTTATTTTTAGCTTTCATTTTCTTAAAAGTTTATTTACGGAATCTCATCCTGTTTGTTTCTTTTGTCTATACATTAAAAATTAAAAATTATGTTACAACGGTTAGATGCATTAGTATAACATTGAGTCTTAGAGATGCCAGATCTAAAACAAAAAAGAAAGATGAACAAAATCTAAGACCATGAATAAATTTTTTAAAAAAATTACAAAATGTCTCGAAAATTCTTATTCTAAACCGAAGGTAATTTTCACCCAAATGCTGAAATAATTGGGGTAAAAGAAACATTTCAGTTAGATAATTATAAGCTAATTATAATTAGCTTACAGGCAGAAGTCGGGGAGGTAAGATGGCTTCATGTTTATAAAACAATGGAGCGTTGTGCTCTTTAATTATTTCAATTTTAATTTTGTAGACAATTTTAATTCTAGACACAATTTAGTTTATTACAAACTTTATGTTATTTTACATGATTTTTTATATGTCCGGCGCCTCTGCCTTTCATTTCCTTTTAACAAAATAGTGTTAAAAACAAAACTGCTTGGAACAGACCAATTCGTTCATGTTTGGAACGGGACATCTTATACAATTATAATTTTTATCAAAACGTTTCAAAACAAAACAAGTGAAGCAGCCAACTGGACCTTAGTGCTGTGACTTTTCATTTAAAAAACCCATAAGGGAGATGAATAGAATAGAATAGAATAGAATAGAATAGAATAGAATAGGAAGAAGTCTCTTCTCTAAGAAAGGTCCACTTTATCCTTCTTGATAAAAATGTCTCAATTCTCTATTATATGCAACATCCAGCTAACTAAGCTATAGATGGCACATTGCTTTATGCTGTATTACTGCCAATAAAAAAAAATCGTCTCCTTGTTTTAACCCTCAGGAAATGAGAGTAAATTTCACATACTCTAATTGTAATAACGATATGGAAATTACTGAATAAATTCACATCTGAAAGTATATATCTTGTGGACCAATAATGTAATAAGTTAAACTTTAAAATAAGGGAAAACATTCCTAGCTTTCCTGCAAAAAATTAGTAGTATTGCAATGTCTATAATTATTAGGGCGATACTATTTCTCCCTATCTTTTTTTTTTTTTTTTTCAAAGCACTGAAATATGTTTTGAACTCTCAACAGGGAGTAGAAGGAAACTGGGAGCACTTGACCGATCCTTGATTCGCTAATTATATCGTTCTCTTTACGATCATCATCAGAGCATTTCTAGGATTTAATAGAAGAGTGGTCTGGAAATGAATTATGAATAAGATGAAAATAATGTTCAACAACTTCGCAAGGAAGTGAAGGATTCAAGTCGAAACTATGAAAATTAGGATAAACAAATATCCACATCCATCTGAAGCATCATTAAAGAATAAATAAATACTGAGCTAGGCTGGAATGTATTCGAAAAGAACGGCTTCATATTCAATAGTAAAAGGTCAAAATATCAAAAATTTCTCTCTATTTCTACATACGGCTTGGAAACTTGGACACTAACGAAATCAAACTTTCATAGTTTGGAGTCTACATAACGAACATTAGAGAGATACCTGCAAGGACTCACTAAAGATGCGGCAGTAATTCTAAAATGCGTAAGACATAAACTGCGTTGAATCTCACAATGCACTAGCCCTAAAGCACAGAAGTACTAGAAATCATCTAGGTGTGCTAGTCCTACCAGCACAAATCCTAAACTTCAAATATCCTACAAAAAATCTCTTGTGGCTACTATCGTTCCATGACAAGAAAACAAGAGAAGCATTGTGTGGATAGATAGAAAATACCTCTGTTTTATCGAATACTTAAGTTCGTAGTCTGTTTGCAAGGGTGCCCCCAGGGGTAAATTGGTTATAACCCACCGTGTTTCATAGAAATTTTAAGTGATATTTCAAAAGTAACTTAATTGGAATTAATGAGAAAGTTACAAATATGTTTAAAATAAGTGTAATTAATACAAGAACAACACCTTTTAATCGTGATTGAGCTGAATTGAGATACGAGCCAATGAACCAGTTCAAAGTGAATAGTAAGATTGAGTTTTCTAAACTTCTGTGTTCCGCATCTTTGTGCGACGTCGAGGTATACGAAAGAATTATGTTCGGTCGACAAATACAATTATTGACTGGGTACTAAAAGACAAGAAATGTCCTGGGGAACGTCCTTATACAATATATGTCGACGAAGTCAAGATGGTCAGTGGAGTAACTTGGAAAAGAATTGACCAAGATAGAAGGATTAGCAGAACACTCGGAGAGAACTTTATCCTGTAGTGGATTGACAACGGTTGAATATAATGGTGGATATAATACGAGAAGCATAGAATATAAAACAGTAGAATACTAGAGCCGTTTCCACAGTTTCCAGAGTTAGTTCACGATAGTTTCCCTTTATTTCCGTAATGCAGGTGCAGGCCAGCAACAAATTTACTCTTCATTAGATTATCAGGAATGACACTCTCCCATTATGAGAACTGGCGGGATTACTGTACGGATAGTAGTAGGTATAAAATAGTACTACGTTGTTACAATCGGATACAAATGACAACGCGTAGAGTCACATTCTTCAAAAGCATACCATTTCGAAACATACATTTGCATATAAACATATGTCACAACACATTATTTCCGTTTCTCTTCTTCTCACTCACTCTCACTCTCACTCTCACTTTCACTTTTTTTTTTAACATGAATGTAAAGAGAAATTTATCTTCCACCCCAGCGGATAGGAATAATATCAAAATCTAGTCAAATCCATTTCCATGCAAATATCATTGAACTTTTTTTTTTTTTTTTTTTTTTGTTTCAAGAGAACACAACAGAAATATTCTGAAAACCAGAAAACAAATACGATCGCTACGTGGAGTTGATTTACTTTGATAAGCACAAATATAATAAATATTTTCTACCTAGACATGTAATGTTCGAGATGCAGAAGTACAGTACTTTAAAGTATATATATATATTCTTGTTCACCTCAACCATAGGTTGGTGGGCAACGTAGAAATTTTAAAACTTTTCTCTCGCTTGGGAGAGCTGTTTTATACTTCGATATAATAAGGCCTCTTCTTCATAACTGCATCTAGATAATCTATCCTTGGTTTTCTTCTTCCTGGTTTTCCTTCTACCTTTCCCTCTATCAACAGGGTGATCCAATCGGTGTGCCGAATAAGATGGCCAAGCATGCTGTTTCTTCTTTTTCCTATTATCTTCATGATCTGTCGTCCTTCATTAGCTTCCTTTTAGTACGTCTTCATTCCTTCCCCTTTCGGCCCATGATATGCGCAGCATTCTGCGCCAATACCACATTTCAAATGCTTCCGTCTTGGATATTTCAGCTTTTTTCAATGTCCACGTCTCTGATCCATAAAGCGCCACGCTCCATACCAATGTTTTAGTAAATTGTTTACGAACGTCCAGCGACACATTTCTTGATGTTAGTAGTCCTCTTTTCGTAACTAGTTAACAAATTTAAACTTTTTGTTTGTTACATGAGAAAAATCACCTGATCTTAAAGGAACTTTTTGCGCTGAATTCGAATATGCACTCGGTTTCTCTCCATCACGTACAGTTTTCCCGTAACAGAGGGATTTTCGGGAAATTCCCTCAAAAATTTCCCTTTTTCAGATATTTTATTCCCCTAGCTCCTGTCCCCTTACATATAGTAACATAGAAATTATACCTAAGTATACCTTGATTTAAATTTAATAAACCCTAAAAGTTTCGTAAAAATCGCTTTGTTCTTTCTAGAGAAATAAATATATTTGTATGTATACTGTGTGCACTGTTTATTGCACCTGATAGTAATGCTTTCAGATCTCCTGAGTTGGGGTAAAAACGATTTGCTTTATTACTACAAACACAGACATAAAAATGAATATTTACAATAGCCAACAACACACTTGTATTGCTCTCTGTAAATTAGAAACGTGTATAAAAATATAATGTACTTCCAACGTATAAAAAAAGCAAATACACAATAAGTTATCCCAACGTTAAATCCGCAATTAGACCTATTCCGCACGGGGATGAACTTCCACTTCCCGAGCCCCCTACCAACTGGGAAGAGATATGGCCAAAAGACTCTGATGATGATCATGACCTTGATGAACCATCGACATCAACATGTACATCCAAGGATCCAACGTTCATCCCTGACTGTGTTCGCGAGCCACGTTTCATCCGGCAATGTGAACTTAATGACCTAGTCCGTGATTTGCACCTGACAAAACAAGAGGCGGAACTTCTGGGATCAAGGCTCCAGCAGTGGAACTTATTGGATGCAGAAACGAACATATCAGTGTACAGGAAAAGGCATGTTCAATTTTCAAGCTATTTCTCAATGCAAGATAATGTGTGCGTATGTACGGATATAAATGGGTTGATGGCGGAGCTAGGAATTCCTTACGTTCCAGAAGAATGGAGGTTATTTATAGACGCGCCAAAGGTCAGCCTTAAAGCTGTCCTTTTACATAATGGAAATAAAAAACCTTCTATACCACTTGCGCACTCAGTGAAGATTAAGGAATCCTATGACACCATGTTAACTTTGCTAAATCTTATAAATTACAAGGACCATTGTTGGCAAATATGTTGTGATCTCAAGGTAGTTGGTATTTTATTAGGACTGCAGTGCGGTTACACGAAGTACCAATGTTTTTTATGTTTATGGGATAGCCGAGCTGATGACAAACATTATGAAGTGAAGGAATGGGAACCTAGAGTGAATTACGTACCTGGAGAATGCAACGTCAAATACGCTCCTTTGGTAGATCCTAATAAGATATTACTACCGCCACTTCATATCAAGTTAGGACTTATGAAAAACTTTGTCAAAGCCATGGACACATCTGGTGAAGGTTTCAAGTATTTGCGAGATAAGTTCCCTAACCTGAGTGATGCTAAGATTTCAGCGGGAGTGTTTATTGGTCCCTAAATTAGGAAATTAATGCTTGATGATAGCTTTGACAGCAAATTAAACAGTGCTGAGCTAGCTGCCTGAACAGCATTTAAGTGTGTTGTGCGCAACTTTCTGGGCAATAACAAAGCTGAGAGTTACACAGAAATCGTACAGGACATGATACAGAAATACAAAGAGTTGGGTTGTAGGATGTCTTTAAAAATCCACTTTTTGCACTCCCACCTCAGCTTCTTTCCTGCTAACCTAGGTGCTCTCAGCGACGAACAGGGGGAAAGATTCCACCAAGATATAATGGCAATGGAGAAAAGGTACCAGGGACGATGGGATCCTTCAATGATGGGGGACTATTGTTGGGGTCTTGTTAGAGAATGCAACATTTCTTACAAAAGAAGGAAGTAGTGTACGTTTTTGTAACCCAATGGAAGTTTTCATATATTGTGATAGTTTTGATTGTCTTTTCATGACCTTTTGGTACATTTGTATTATTGTTTATTGTAAATTGTCACACTTGTAAATTATATTGTATTATATTTTATATATGTGTTTGTGGTAATAAAGCAAAACGTTTTACCTCAACATAAGAGATCTGAAAGCATTACTATAAGGTGCAATAAACAGTACACACAGTATACATACAAACATATTTATTTCTCTAGAAAGAATAAAGCGATTATTACGAAACTTGGAGGGTTTGTTAAATATGAATCAAAGTATACTTAGGTATAATTTCTATGTTAGTATATGCAAGGGGACAAGATCTTGGGGTGTAAAATAAACGAAAAGGAAAATTTTTGAGGGATTTTCCCGAAAATCCCTCTGTTACGGGAAAATCGTACGTGATGGAGAAAAACCGAGTGCATATTCGAATTCAGCGCAAAAAGTTCCTTTAAGAACAGATATTTCCTTTTATGTAACAAAACCTTTGTTAACTAGTGTAATGGCCAAAACAAAGTCTATTGTTTCTGAAAATAACGCCACTATCGCGTCGGGAAATAACGCCACTCCATCTAATCGCTAATCGAAATTAATACTAGTGTTAAAAGCTTGTTTTTCTTTGTTGTAGTGGTAAAGCCGGAAATGTCTAGTATTATCCTTTCATGGCAAGACACTCGAATATCGTGTGCAGAAAGACGAAGAATTTGAGCTATGGTAAACTCATGCATTTCAACAGAACTATGTGAACGAATTGTATGCGCTATTGATAAATACACTTGATGCTATGAACCTGTTGTAAAAATCCTGAACTTATTTACAATGCAGATTACATGCAGGACTATAACTAACGTACAACAGTAGCCTAAAAATTTTGGCACAGAAAGGGAGCAAGCGAGTACTTAATGTCACACATGGTGAAAAAGGTGAAACTGTGAGTGTTATTGCGTGCACTAATGTATCGGGTTCAAATTAGATCCCTCCGATGGTGTTATACAAGGGAAAGTATAAAAAATAGTTTAGTAATGGTCTTCCTCCAGGTAGCACCTATGCAATGACACCTAAAGGCTGTGTTACAAAGGGAGAATTCCGTAAATTTTTGGAACATTTCAACAGACATCGGATACCTGGCCGAGCACTGCTTATTGTAGATTGCCATCACAGTCATCTTGATATTACCATTTTAAATGCTGCTGAGACCATGTAAATTAAACTGCTATGCTTGCCTGCACATTGCACCCATGAACTTCAACCACTTGACAAGAACTTCTTCAAATCGTTAAAATTGTACTGCCCTGAAGCAGTTGACAGTTATCGACGAACCCATCCCAGAATAACACTTGGGAAGCTACAGTTTCCAAAACTGTTTTCACAGGCATGGTTCCGTTCAGCAACACCTCAGACCACAATTTCAGGTTCAGCGCTACAGGGCATTCTTTTAACAAAAGTACTATACCCGATGTCGCTTTTTCCCCAAATGATGTCTCAGAGCAACAGCAACCTCCACCAACACCTCCAAGCACATTACCAGCCTCCATCTCTCCTTCAACACCATCGAGTGCCCACTCCATCCACAAGCTTCTGCCTACAGCTAAAATAACTAGGAGCAAATCTGATCCCAGGTGGATTTCTCTTACTGCCGGAGGAGTATTGGTAACACTAGACCTATTCGCAAGAGCTGGCCCTTTTACTTCTTCCGGCACGAGGAAACAAGCATCCCCTGAAAAGACGAAGGATGGAAATATGCTCCGTGGGGGAGTTTGGAGTATATTACTATGATCCCAGGGGTCTTAAAACGTGGAATCGTTTTATTGAATGCAAGATTTGGTTTCACGAATTATCTGATGCTGACAGCATTGTTAAATGTGGCTTCTGAACATTTGTGACGCTGGTTGTGCATTGTTGTCTGGCTCCTACGAGTAGTGCTCCATATGACTACAGCTGTTAAGATGTTCGCAAATCATCAGAAGAGTTATCGGTTAACGACATGTACGATGCCTATGAGTTTTGTGTACCAGCAAAGCAGGTAGCACATTGCCAAGAACATTGTTTAGTTGTGTTCAAAATGTATTTCGTTACGATTCCAACACCTTTCCGTTGTTTTTAAAGCAAGTGGCGTTATTTGCCGACACGTCTGGTAATAACGCCATCTCATACTCACTCCGATTTTCAGTGCATTGTGGTCGACATTTTATGTGTAGGATCTTTGTTTCCTCATTGCATTATGGCGGAGGGTTCACTCCATCTTCCATGTAATTTGCACGGTTCTAGATATAAAAACACTTTAACACCAGAACAATATGTTGAATTGGTGGCGTTATTTGCCGAAGTTAATCGGGTTATTACAAATGATTCATCAGGTTTTAAAGTCCTATAACTTCAAATATTTAATGACGACCTATTTGTACTAATACCCAATCGACAGAGCATACTTTAAAGTTTTGTTTCTGTCATTGCAGGTTCCGTTATGTCTCACTACGTGGCAGGGTGATAACAGTTCGCAAATTGGGCGAATAATCAACAGAAAGCATTTTGTGTGATGGTGTATGTGAAGACAGAATCCGTCGCCACTGTGCAGCGTGCATTCCGAAGACAGTACATATTTCAATACAATTTTGCGATGGAATCGACAGTTTAAGGACACAGGCTGCCTCTGTAAAGGAAAAGCTCCGGGCCCTGTAAAGGAAAAGAGACATGCTCGAAAGTGTATGGGCTGATCTTGACTACTGCATAGATGTGTGTCGTGTAACACGAGGAGCACATAGGACATTTGTAAGAAACTTGAAAATGTGCTTTCTCAAATGATGTATCAACCATTATTTTGGATGTAATACTTTGTGAAATGCATTCATACAAAACCCGATGAATCATTTGTAATAACCCTGTACATGTTGTGCTTATATATATATATATATATATATATATATATATATATATATATATATATATATATATATATATATATATATATATATATATATATGTGTGTGTGTGTGTGTGTGTGTGTGTGTGTGTGTGTGTGGTGTCCTAGAACAGAATGATGCATTTATGTGGCTTCTTAACTTATTTTCAAATCACATGAATGTAGTCTCAATTTGGCCTCCAAAGACTCAATACTTGAATATACAACCTAATATTTTCTCCCTATAAGTGGAAAAAGAGGCCGAATATTATCATGCAGTATCAAAAAACGTATTTAAGTTGAAACAATTTTAATACTTTTGTTTTTCGAAAACAAATATATACAATTTCCTGTTGACAGGCGTTGACACCAATAACATATAAAGCTATACATTATGAACTTTCTTGTACAGAAGTTTCTGAAATCACATATGTAAGAAATGTTGCGATCTTTTAAATACAAACATCCCTAATTTTACAGACTAGTTCGTAACAAGGCCAATAGCTTCGAAATCTCCAGTCCAAAAATCACCACGACAACTAAGGAACCTACTCCTTGTAAGTAAGTCGTGCAGATCTGGGCCGCGCTCACCTCTAATGTGTGGAATCTCTAGTTGAATCCAAGTTCGCGCTAAGTGAATTTCGTGGTGAACAAACACCGTGTGTTTTGGTTTTCTCGAGGTTCTCTTGTTTCCTTGCACTATTTCGATCATTATCATCATCACGGTTTCCCTTAGTCTCGGAGCCTAATCGTAGGACGTTAAACTTAAAAAAAACGTAAAATTCATTTCTGTCTAGGATAACTAAAGGTACAGGCAAGAATATAACAACCAAGGGATATAGGGCTGTTGGAGGAAAATAATTTAAATAGTGGTCATAAGTAGATGACAATAACGTCTTACTTTGTAGTGCCAATCAGTAGGATAATTAGAGGAAAATGAAATTTAGTTGACAGGTTACTTACTGTCTTCATGCTTACGGAAGATAGCTAAAGTGCAAGTTATGATTTACCAAGGTATTAAAATGTGATAAACATGTAGGCCTATTTCCGGTAAATGGAATATTGTTGACTAATTTGTATGCTAAGTATGAAGTTAATATTGAAAATAAATAAAATTAGTGTTTCTTTTATTTAACAGTTCCATTAGATGTTTTGTAATAAGTAAGTATCAACAGACTTTGTTGAAAGCAACCTGTATCAATTACATCATCATTATCATTATTAATTCCTTGTTTTTCAAAACCTGTCATGCAGTGTTGTAATACTAGAATATTTGGTAAGGTATACCCTAGACCAACCCCTACATACGCTCGTTCTTTTGTAAGGCAAGAATATACGAAGGACTATATAAAAATATTAGACTTGTGTCTACCTACGCTGTATACTCCCACATACGTCCCATTACATACCTGGTGTCATTGGCGAACAATTATCGCAGAACAGACATGTCCAAAAATGCACTGACACTCTCGATAACATGTGACCCATATACTTACAGTAGTTTGCGTGTTAACTTGTGTGTAGTCAACAAATCGTCGATCATCTGTTATGCAATGTAGCATAGATACATTTATAGACAATCCACAAAGTTGAACCTTCGTTAACCTGAGGATTTCGGTGCGGAAGTTGCCAGTCTTGCAATCAATATTAATCAGATGCGAGCATGGACACATCCAAATACAACTATTACGATCAAGTTAATGTAACCTTTTCAGTGTTTGTGTCTATTCCAGTGGACTAGGGGCATACCCACGGAAGTCTGCCCCCCTTCCCAATACTTCCTAACTCAACATACATTTGTACAGCGGGGGACACTTTTTCAACAAAACTATACTTGTTTAACAGGCAAATGATTTATGTAGCATGAAAATTTGATATTACACTTCATCTGTACTCTTCATCGAAGAGTTCTTTTTTTTTTTTTTTTTTTGCCTCATTTTGATTCTCGAAAAAGTTTTCTAGTTACTTTGTAAGTTTATGTTCAAAATTTATTTCTTCATTTCAAGTTATCAGAATACTTCAGCGTAACGAGAGGTCCACAAAGGGAGTGAGATTACAACGTTTACACTTATGTTTGTTGTTAAAAGTATGTTGTGTATAGCGGGCCACGAATGACCCGGAGGCCAGCAGTTGCATGATCCACAAGACCCGCTGAGGTTATAGCGGGTAATATTTTCCACCCTTTTATCCTTTTCCGCAAGAATAAAGAAATATAAACTCTCCGAGGCCGAAGGTCTAACTTCTGTAACACGAATTGTGCAAAGACGTTTTCTCTGATGATGTGCCCCGATACCCCCGACACCAAAGAGAGTGAACATAATCTGTCGGATTGGCCAGACATATATATTGAAGAAGCACAAGTAATGGATTTCGAGTTAAATTATACTATATAAGTTGCATACAAGTTGTAGAACAGAAGTTATAATATAGTAAACTATATATTTAAAAAGAAACTTCTACTGTCATCTCCCATTAAAATTTCTAGTACCTTTCCTGTTTCAGCATAGACATGTAGCAAATGAACACTTCATGTTCAGCTGATCAAGTTATCTTTCTACTGTTTTTTTTTTTTTTTTTCACTAGAAGTTATGAGGGAACAAATAATGAAATCCTTGAAAACTGCACAAGTTCTTTCTGTTCTTCTGGAAGTCGTTGAAACATACAACTCATTTTCACATTTCTTATCTCCAATTTTAAAAATTTGGAAAGCAACCATCAGGGACGCCAGCAGAATTTTTCCAAGGGAAGAGGCAAAAAACGATTCCAAGCACAGTCTTAAATGCACACTCACTTTGATGCATGCGCGCACAAAATATCTAATTAGCGCATATCCTTATTAACTAGACAGATCTGGTAATAAGCGATAGCTTTAAAAAAGGGGCAAACACGTAGATATTAGTTTAACCATAAATTCAAATTTTGGAAATATCAGAAGTTGAAAGTTGACGTCACAAATTGGATTTTGTAGCATAAAGAGAAATATGTGTGTGTGTGAGTGGCGGGGGTGAATGTGTGTAAGTAAAATATTGAACATATCTGTAATTTATTCTTAGATGTGCGGCCCCGCTTTCAGATGTGCGGCGTGCAAAGTTCGTATTCGCCTCTGCAGTCTCATACACATATGTAAACGAAATACAAGTACTAACCTACATTAAACTTATATTCAAACACTTTGAATTTAAGACTTGTTCTTGCTTTCTAACCTGTACTAATTAATGAAATTTATGTGTATAATTGCCAAAAATTAAGAAAGAAATATTAAAGATTATCTTCATAATACTCTTGTCATACCCGTGTATTAATATAGAAACCATATTTGACAGTGTACCGTAGGCGTTATCTTAATAAATACCAAGCGATATTTTTCCCACTAAGTTGTTCGTTCTTATTGAGATATCCCATATTTTATTTATATCTACTTTTAATAGAGACCTCCATACATAAATGCATGATTTTGATTTTGTAACAATTTTTTTTTTCTTCAAAGAATCTGATATGCATCACTGACCTTAATATTCCAACTTTAGTTTATGGCAGTCAGGTGAAATAGATATATATCTCCTTCCTTAGAAACAAAACTTATCAACTTGAAACACTTGATTTTTTTTTTTAAACATCAGGAAACACTCAAGTTCCAGTAACATATTCATATATTCAGCACTTATTCACTATAACAGAGACAAAACTATCCTATTTACGAATGAAACTTTATCTGAAACTTATTGACTATGGTGTCACATGAAAAGTCGGTGAATAATACTGTCAGAATAAAATAATATAAATAATTTTTTATATGTATATTTAACGTACAAATATTAACAAATTCTCTGAAATCATGCTTCCTTAACAACACACACGCATGTTACATGTAACTATTGAAACAAAGCATACTTTCACATCTCGTCATGCACGGAAGGTGGGAATTCGTCCCTAAAAGAAGCTATGACTGATATTAAAAGATTGTTGAAAGGAGATGAAGAACATTAAAATTATTGCTTTTATTATTATTCTTATCTATAATAAATTTATGTACTTTAGGTACGAAATACAGAAAATATGGATAAGTAAAATTTATATTGTTAATTTTTACTCATCCATATTTTCTGAATTTCCTAACGTAAAGTACATAAATCTATTGTAGATAATAATAATAATAATAAAGCAATAATTATATAGTTCTTACAATTACATTGCAATAATTTTATAGTTGTTACATTGCAATATAAAGTAGCCCATTAATTACATGTATATCTTCAAATACTTAATAATATAGTGTTAATGGAGAAGAATTGACCTTCAACACCTCCCCTCCACATCTTCCTCGTGTAATGTCTTAAGAGGCCTTATCACTGCGAAATTAAAATACCGCCAATTTTACAGTAATTCTGTGATATCTTCAAATAGATCAAAGATAATCGAAATGTGGAACAAGAGCGCGCTAGACAATATTATTTTGCATGAGGTACCGTTATCACGAGTCACCTAGTAGCTTTCCGTTTGCAGCCATTTAGAAACGCGAAAATAAATGCCGGGTTTCTAAATGGCTTGAAATCGAAAATGATAACGGTATCTCATGTAAAATAATATTGTCTAGGGAGGTCTTGTTCTCCACTTTTTGATTATCTTTTATCTATTTGAAGATATCACAGAATTACTGTAAAATTAGCGGTATTTTAATTTCGCCGGGATGGGGCCCCTTAAGCATTTAGTGTTCCAATTTGTACTACTTCCATGTTTGGATCTACACTGAGAAAAAAAAGGAAAAAAGGAAAAATAACTTACGTTTAAGGGATGGTACCGAGACCGAGACGGAGTTTTATATACCGAGACGAGACCGAGACCGAGACGGACTTTTAAACACCGACACGAGACCGAGACCGAGACAGACCTCTATAAATCGAGACGAGACCGAGACGAGACTTAGGTCAGTCTCGAAAGTCTCGGTCTCGTCTCGAATATTGATATTGATAGATACTAAAATTACCTTCACTCAAAATTTGTTTCGTTGCTGTGTTAGATAATATGAGAACGGTTGACTCATGTACAGTGGCGTATTTAGGGGGTGGTTATCGGGCTCAAACCCCTCCCGAAATAAATTTGTGATAATTTTTTGCATTGCACGTACAACACAAATGTTTCTTACTCGTTCTTCAAGCCTCCCCCGAAACAAAACCCACTGCTGATGCAACTAGAATTCTCTCTCCCTATCTCTCTCTCTCTCTCTCTCTCTCTCTATATATATATATATATATATATATATATATATATATATATATATATTGTTACAACTCTTGGGAGATGACTCCAGCCAGCTAAGGCAAGAAAAAAGGTTCTCTTGAACTTTCGGCTATCGGACATAGTTTCAGATCTACAAGGTGCCGGAAGCGTGGGAAAATGACTTTCGGACGCCAATAGTTCGGAAACTATCCAACGTAAAGAGGGCGGGTGAAAAATTCACTGAAGAAGTCATACCTGCTGTATTGAATTTTGCATGTTTCACAATTCTAACATGCACGCGCAAGGGATTCCCCAAAGAAACGTAGGGAATCCCGGTTAATCTGCCAAATGAAAATGGGTCTAAATGGATGTGAATTGATAGGGTTTCTACCAGGTAACAATAATTCGTTTGTATTAAGTCGATAACTGGAACAAACACAAAATGGCGGATACCTTCATGCCCGTTGTGTGTGGTTGCATAATCGCCAGGAACGGATGCTGGCCAACAGTGACGTTCTGAGTATTAAGTGTAGCGAATTTGTACTCAAATGCTCTAGAAAGACATCTGGAATGTCGGTAGAGCACAACAGATGAAGCAGGGCGATTCACATATGTGGAGACACATAATAAAAAATGCCCAGAAATGCACTCATACTAAGTGAACGTGAGTTCAAAGCGTCGGAAATGTAAGAAATAGCATCAAGAACATGAAAGCCATTGCTAATTCACCAATAATATTCCCTCAAACCGATGCAATATGATGTGCACGCTTGCATACCAATAAGGATGCAACAACTGAGGCCAAATTGAAATTGTGCGAGGGTATTCACTAAGAAACTGGTTAAACTAAAGGAATGTCACTAGTGGGATCGCATGATCGATATTGAAATATGGACAATGTGTGGATATCAACATGTAGCTAATGGACAAATGACATTTCCCACTACTGCTGGAACACCGCCCCAGGTGCGAAAAATAGGAAAATAACGTTGTACATTCTGCTATTACATCTGGTGCACTTTTTGGTAGAACGTAACTAGAACACGATTGTATTAATGTCCCTCTTTGTTTTGGACATTGTCCCACTTGCGACACATATGAAAAGAAATCTCTTAATCAATGTTTCAAATTATGATAGAGCGTGAAAATAACAAACTGGTATCATGTCCCACGTCCTCTGGGACATATAACGTACACGAAATATAGGAAAATACCTCCAGAAATTCGTATCTTACACACAGTGCACATGCCAAGACAAAGACGAAAATGAACCAATTTGGCACATGTAGCTAACACTACTGCTGGAACACCATAGATATGGAAAATAAAACGACATGAGAGATAGAAAGAAACGTCTTAAAGGTCTGATTGTTTACAACTGTGCAGTAGGAGTAACAAAATGAAACATACAAGCATGTCGGGAGCAGGCACATAGCCAAGGTGGGGTCCGGGGGGTCCGGACCCTCCCTTCGAGACCAGAAATGAAAAAATTAAGGAAGGATAAAACAAAATGAAATGACGAAAAGAAGGATCAGCGTTAAAAATTAAAAAGAAAACTACAGGAAGCTTTTGCTTACTCTTTCTTATGAGGAGATTTGTATTACTTGCAATATGGTGGCGAGATAAGCGAAATATTCTGGAAGAGTCAGGGAATTTGAAATTTCAACAAAAGTGATGGAATTCTCAGAATTTCTGCTACTAGTCACGGAGATTTCAAGCTTTCGAAAGCATAGTGCCGTTGTGTAACAGCATGGACATTTTAAATCATAATTTTTCGTCATCGCATCCTTGCAGTATCAAACGTGTTATTTCAAGGACAATTTTCTATTGCTCCTTTAACCTGTCATTTGGAACCGACAATAGTTGACGGAATAATAAAATCAAAAATTTATGTTGAAAGAAAGTTCTGTTAGCATTTGATTCAACAGAGAAAGGAACGTATATATTGTAAAACTAGTTGAACATACACATGCTTCGCCACAGGGGCTGTATTTGGAAGTCAATGCCTGTGGGAGTATCACCATGGATCTCAGCGACGGCGAAAACTATGGATTTGATACTAATATCGGTCATTTTGAGCTATTTTTTACATGTATCGGTATCCATCCCCCGCTGACTCCCAGCTCGTATGCAATTGTAACTAAATTTGTAAATCATCGCTAATGGAAATGTCACCATTGATTTCAGCGAGAGCGAAAACTATGGATTTGACACTAATATCGGTCATTTTGGATTACTTTTATATTTCTTAGTCCCCCTACGGTGATCCCCGCCCCGGATCCGAATAGCGTGAATTTGGAAGTTAATGCGATCCGAGTTTCACCATTGATTTCAACGACCGCGAAAATATTAATTCGACACTAATAGCTCAAGTGGTAGAGCGTTGGCTTCGCATTCGAGAGGTCCTGGCTTCGAATCCCGCTGCCGACCATCCTGACTGAAATTTTCCAGGGTTTCCCTCAGTCCTACCAGGCAAATCCGGGATGGTACATACTAAACAGGCCCTGACCGATACCTTCCCAAATCCTTTCCATTGTTAATGTTGTTGGATATCCAGTGTAAAATGGCCTCTGAGCTGTATCTGGTGATTGTTAAATAAATAAATAAATATCGGTCATTTTCTACTACTTTTACATGTCCCGGTAAACTCCCCCTGAGATCCCCTGGTTCAAATTTTGACAAAACGTTTAACTCTGGTCTGGAGCCTGGACCAAGGTATTCGTGACTAAAATTTGGTAACTCTCGGTCAATTTGTCTGGTTCCCAAGCCGGTTCCGATAAACGCCCCCTGAGACCCCCCTGTTTAGAAATTTAAAAAAACGCTTCTCTTGATCTGGGACTTGGGCCAAGGTACCCCTGACCAAAATTTGGTAACTCTCGGTCCACTCGTCTGGTACCCAGGTCGCAGACAGACAGACAAACACACAAACAAACTCTTTATTTTATTTATATTAGAAGATAGTTTACAAGACAGTATTGAGTATGTACTTTTTATAATAATTGAGATCATAACGAAAGGAAAATTGTTATATTTGAATAAACAGGAGAATCACGTAAATATTGTAAAATCTTTTTCAATACTTTTTTTTATTATTTTGCTCGAAATTTTTTCATAGTTTGTTATTAAAATACTTGCCAACATATCCTCATTTTATTGTCCTAACAACACAATATATGTTGATAGTAGTTTAGATTGATCGAGCTCCTTTGCCTTCAGAATTTCATGTCACGCCCCCCTCCCCCCGTTACGAAATCCTGGCCAAACGAACCAATATATGTTCCAGTAAAATAGTTTAGAATGATCGAGCCCCTTTTGGGATGACCACAGTATTTTATGTCACGGACCCCCCCCCCCTTCACGAAATCCTGGCTACGTGCCTGTCGGGAGGTTGTACAAGAGCGCTTGCCAAACAAAGTGGGTACTCCTCAAATAAATGAATACAGTGAAAGTGATGCTCCCTTGATGCCTTAGGACTAGAGCGCTCGCTTTCGCTCGCGTGGTCGCAGTTTCCAGTCCTACTGGGAGCCCACGGCCTCAGATTCAAGACCCGAGTAGTTATTTTCATATTTTTCGCAGTAGTGCGACACGTTGACATTTGTCCATTAGCTACATGTTGATATCCACATACACATTTTCCACATTTCAATATCGATCATGCGATCCCACTAGTGACATTCCTTTAGTTTAACCAGTTTCTTAGTGAATCCCCTCGCACAATTTCAACCTGGCCTCAATTGTTGCATCCTTATTGGTATGCAACCGTGCACATCATATTGCATTGGTTTGAGGGAATATTAAATGATGAATTGGCAATGGCTTTCATGTCCTTGATGCTATTCCTTACAATTCCGACGCTTTGAACTCACGTTTACTTAGTATGAGTGCATTTCTGAGCATTTCTTGTTAAGTGTTTCCACACATGTAAATCACCCTGCTTCATCTGTTGTGCTCTACCAACACTCCAGATGTCTTTCTAAAGCATTTGAGTACAAATTCGCTACACTTAATACTCAGAACGTCACTGTTGGCCAGCATCCGTTCCTGGCGATTATGCAACCACACACAACGGGCATGAAGGTATCCGCCATTTTGTATTTGTTCCAGATATCGACTTACTACAAACGAATTATTGTTACCTGGTAGAAACCCTATCAATTCATATCCATTTAGACCAATTTTCATTTGGCAGATTAACCGGGATTCCCTACGTTCCTTCGAGCTCCTCCGTGGCTAAGCGGTTAGCGTACGCGCCTTTGGCGTGGGAGATCCGGGTTCGGTTCCCGGCGGGAGCTCATGTGGTTCGGATTCCACGTTAATCAGTAGGTCCACGTCTCATATAGCCTCGCTGCTAAACGGGACGTTAAACCCAAAACTCAACTCAACTCAACCCTACGTTCCTTTGGGAATCCCTTGCGCGTGCATGGTAGAATTGTAAAACATGCAAAATTGAATACAGCAGGTATAACTTCTTCAGTAAATTTTTTTCCGCCCTCTTTACGTTGGATAGTTTCCGAACTATTGGCATCCGAAAGTCATTTTCCCACGCTTTCGGCACCTTGTAGATCTGAAACTATGTCCGATAGCCGAAAGTTCAAGAGAACTTTTTTTCTTGTCTCAGTGGCAGGAGTCACCTCCCAAGAGTTGTAACACTTATTTTGCAACACCTGATATATATATATATATATATATATATATATATATATATATATATATATATATATATATATATATATATATATATATATATATATATATATATGATCGCGTTGCCACCCAGGTCTGCCCTGCACGGGTTCCCGGGGGCCCAACTTTAATTTTAAATGGAAGCAAGGGGTGAGTGGTACCTCGTTCTATAGATCTTGAAAACCTAAAAAGCGTTGTGGCAAAAGATCTTTCATATCGGGCACTGTATTCAAAATGGCCATCAAGACATGTTGCCTCTATCAGATACAGTAAAACGTGCAGTAGCACTAATATGAAAACGGTTGAACATAAATGAATCGAACAAAAACTCAAATAGAAAATGTCATGTGGCACATCGATTGATATTGTCGCGGAGACTCCCACGGCCACCCTTCATGGGGGCCCAGGGCGCAACTTCAATATTGTAAATTGAAACATGGGGTGGGTGATACCTCGTTCGACATATCTTTAAAAACTAAAGAGTGCTGTTGCAAAAGATTGTTCATATGGGTCACCGTTTTCAAAATGACCACCAAGACATGGTATCTGCATCAGGTAAAACGTCCAGTATCACTCATAGGAAAACACCAGAACAAATATTCGAATGGGAAATCACAGAGGACATTTATCATTCTATAGCTCGGGAATGTTGCAACAGTCGAAAAGATGATTAGAGTGCAACAGTCGAAAAGATGATTAGATTGAAAGTGCCATAATGGAAAGGAAGAAATCTAACTCCTAGAAAATTATCGCTCCAACCTCACTCCGTACGTGAGTGAAGCGGGAAGGATCGGTGATATTGCAAATGAGAGCCTTAGTTTTTGCAAATTGTATCTACGAAACAAAGTTATTTGAAATGTGTTTTTATAAGAGATTAATGTCTCTGTAATGGGATAAAGTATGTAAAATTCTTGTTAAATGGTACCTTCCATTTTGATTGCGCACAATGGTTTGATGCAAAAATGAATCAACTGAAATGAGAAACAAATTTGTCAAACAATGCAATTTTAGAACAAGGTTTACGAACGTTGGTTTTGTTCAAAAGTCCTCTGCATGATATTGGTTCGCTTCTTTTCCTTCTATGTCTTCTTGCATGTGATAGAATATGAGTTTCACTGAGATGTCCACAGTTACATTCCGAATAACTTTCAATTTCAGTTGTGATCCTTAGTAACGAAACGGTACATACTGATGCACATATGTCCCAAAAATCTTGCACGCAATGCGTTAAATTATCAGGGGCGAAGAGGGGAGTAAAATGTTTTTAAACTTTAATTTCACCTTATTTTTATTCACCTTATTTCACTTTATTTTTACTCATTATAGTACCAGTAAATTGTACACACAAGTGTTTCAGACAAACCATATCTATTGCAAATAAAAGTGAGGTTCTCATTTGAGATTTTACCATTCATTCCCGCTTCACCTACTTACGGACAGAGATCGGAAAGATAATTTTCTATAATTTCCTCTTTTGCATCATGTCAATTATATTTTAATAATCTTTTTCGCCGTTGCATTATACTCGAGCCGTGGAATGATAAATACCCTCTGTGCTTTCCTATACGAGTTTATTCTGTTCATGTATCTCCAACTATTTTCTTATTAGGGATCTAGTGGTACTAGACGTTTTATCTGATACAGGCACCATGTCTTGGCGGCCATTTTGAAAACGGTGACCCATATGAAAAATCTTTTGCCATAACACTGTTTAGTGTTTCAAGATTTATCCAACGACGTATCACTTGACCCATATTTCGGTTTAAAATTTCTAAGTTTGTTCCCCTTAAAAGGCAGCCCTGGGAGTACTGCGAGAACATTATTCGACGCGCCCCATGCCTTTCCTGTTTGACTTTCTGACTGATAGTTTATCTCCAACTGTTTTCATATTAGTGGTACTGGACGTTTTATCAGATACAGGCACCATGTCTTGGCGGCCATCTTGAATACGGTGACCGATATGAAAAATCTTTTGCCACAACGCTTTTTACTTTTTAAAGATCTATGGAACGAGGTATTACTCGCCCCATGTTTCCATTTAAAATTTTAAAGTTTGGCCCTGGTACCCAATGAAAGGCGGCCCCGTGAGGCGCCGCGACAACACCATTCAGTGTGCTCCATGGCATTTCCTATTTGAGATTTTGTTTGGTTCATTTATGTTCAACCGTTTTCGAGATATCTCCGTGGAAAGATTAAAATGGGCCATCCTGGATGTATATATATATATAGCCACGGACCCAGTATATGATCAAGGGAGGGGCTAAACCATGATTTGCCGCTTTATCCAGTGCAAAGAAAGTAGGATGCAAGCCCATTTTATCAAGTGCATACCTGAGCGTTAAAGGGGGCTATAGTCCCTATAGCCCTCCCCTAGGATCTACGATATATTAAAAATGCTGAAATTTTGTACCAAGTTGGGAAATTTTTCTTGATACTCTGCAATATCACTATATAAACAAGCAATGTTGCTAAAGCAAAATAAAGTTGTATTTTCTCAAATTGCGCTACGTAAAGTATTTCATATTTCTAATTTAGTTATTTAACAAAACCACAATAGCCCATACATTATTTAGTGTAGCTCGGAAATCTCTAATAACTCAAATGGCATGGACGTGCAATGCGCATCAACTGTACCTTAGCGTCAAATACTGTGGTCATGGTATAATATATTTCGAATGAATGAAGGAACAAAGCTACAAGAAACGGAAAATTTAAATGTTTCTAAAGACTTTACTTCGAAAACGCGCTGACATGTCACGTCTCATCATGCAGATGCTTCCAAAAGACTTAAATGCTTATAACGCCATTTACAACAATTGTTATTTCAAATCGTTTCAGAGATCAGTGTTGCCAGACCAGTCAATTGGAAAAGCAGGAGATTCGAAGATAAAAAACAGGTGAAAACAGTAGACACATAGAGTGGTGGCGTTTGAATGTAAATCCGGGGAAGGGGGAGCAGTAAAATTTGCCATTATTAAGGGCGCAGTAGTCAAAACAAGCAGTCCAGAATTCATTTCCGATGAACTACTTTGAGCAAATGAAAGGGAAAAGTCCCGATTTATATTAATATTATTTGATACACACGTGTGTGAAGTAAAACGTAGTGAAAGAGCAAAGTGGAGTGGGAATATGTCTTTTCATGCACGTAGCGATAACGTAGCTATATGGTACAGTCACACGTGATCGTGGCGTAAGACGATTTCTCGCTGACGATCGTGGAGAAATGATCTAAGCCACTCTTCCAACCCAAGTCCCAAGCTAAACAACACTTACTTGTAAATCTTACAGAAAGTCGTAAAACTCTAACCATAATGCATATAGAAGATGACGTACAGTTGTATTCTTTGGATTCATATTATATACAGTAAAGCTCTATATCTATACGCTCTACAGAGCTTTGTGTATTATAATAGAGAAATTTCATCTTTTTATGTGAGGAAACATTCAAAATTCTATATTAATAATAATATATTACTTCAACTTCTCGAATAAGAAAAAGCAGGAGATTGTTCACTTTTCATTTTCTTTCGCAGTAGATCAGTAGAACGGAGAGAAAGTAGGAGATCTCCTGCAAAATCAGTAGATCTGGCAACACTGTCAGAGATACCAAACACATTGGTAGTGATTGTTATACTGCTTAAAATGACGTATTTGTATTAAATTTTTATAATGATCATTGCTTTCCTTTGCTTCTATAACATTACAACAATAGTTTCTGGTTCTCTTAATTACAACAAGTCGCAGTTACATTATTTTAAGCAGTGTTGCTCACTTAAATAAATTGCTAAATATTATTCTAAATATGTGCAAATAGATAAACTGCAAAATATTTTAAAATTACTCGTAATTTGTTTCATGGTGCAAGAATGCTTTCAAGAGACAACGTTTTTCATAGTCTTTGGGCTACTTATAATGATAATGTTTAAGTCTTTGTTCCAGCAATACATGTAAATGCAAATTGTAACTGAAATTAAATGTAACTGATATATTTTCAGTAACACTAATTATTCCCCCTAAGCCTTAGGCCTGGTGTAGGCCTACACTTTAGATTAAGAGCGTGCTTAATTAAAAGTTCTAATTACACTCTAATTACATTTCACTTGCTTTAGTTTGACTACCGACCACCTCAGTGACGACGCCAGCTTTAAGTTCTTAGGGGGGCAAAGGAGGGGCAGATACATTTTCGAGGGGGCGGCTATTTGCCATACCAAAAATGATGTATTTATTACGTTTGACTTATTTTACATTACATTGTGTATTTCGTAGCTGTTTTCATATTAGACCTATATTTGATGGACAGAAAATAATATGTGGTTTATAAATCCTGTAGATCATTTGAATACATTCAATTTTCTGGAGTCCCACAAGGATCTAATTTAGGGCCATTACTTTTTATAATATTCATTAATGACCTTCCTAATTGTATTAAAACATCGCATAAACTACTCTATGCAGACGATCTAAAATTATATAGGAGAATTACAACAGCACAGGACTGTGTCAGTTTGCAGGAGGATCTAGACAGAGTAAAGGAATGGTGCAAGAGGAACTTGTTAAACATAAATTCAGATAAATGCAAAACCGTGTCCTTCACTAAGAAACGGAATGTTGTTAAATTTCAATATAAGATAGATGGTAAACAATTACAGGGGGAACAAACTGTCAATGATTTGAGTGTAATATATGATAACAAACTATTGTTTGAGCATCATATAAATCAAATTGTAAATGACGCAAACAGAAATCTTGGATTCATTTTGAGAATGGGAAGGGAATTTAAGAAGTCGAATGTTTTACTGAAATTATATTTTTCATTTGTTAGAACAAAATTAGAATATGCGTCTATTATATGGAATCCCCACACGAAGAAAGATTCTATTAGAATAGAAAGAGTTCAAAATAAATTTCTGCGGTTTCTGGTGTACAAGAGAACAGGCATCTTCCCCACATATGAAAGTAGTGCTTCTCTTAATGAAAATTTTAACACAATGTCTCTCAATCACAGAAGAGTGTTAAATGACATGATATTCTTGTACAAAATATTAAATAATAAATTAAATAGTAAGGATTTGGTCTCTGCCTTTCATCTAAGGGTACCCAATGGAAACATACGTGTGGGCAATGGGAATTTCTTTTATTGTAAGAAATCTCGAACAAATGCAACAAAACAGTCACCAACGCGGAGGATGGGTGCAGTGTACAACAAACTGATTAAATGTAAAAAAGTTCTGGATATATACAGTATGAGTCAGAATAGATTTCGCAAATATATTATAGATATTCTATGTAACTATGATATGAACACTGTAATTGGGTAGAATAACCTGTTGTGTTCTTCTTCTTAAATAAATAAATAAATACGGTTATAAATTAAACTTATTTGAAGTAAAATTTGTAACTAACAAATAAGTAACGTCTGCACATGAAATGTTTTTCAATGAAACTTTTGAAGCCTAAACATAAATTGAAAAAATGAAATGAAATCTTTAAGTTTTACGTCCCACGGTTATGCCGGTTAGGCTAAAGGAGACGGTGATTATGAGAGATGAGTGAAATGGTGGAATGAAGAAAGTGGGAGGAAACGGGAGAACCCCGAGAAAACCCACGAGCACGGTGTTTGTCCACCACAAAGTTCACTTGGCGGAGGCTGGGATCGAACCCGGGACCCCAAGAACATAAATTGAATTACTTTCGCGTATGCTACAAGTAACACATTCGTCTAGTACTATATGTTACGTATCTCTCTCTCTCTCCCTATATATATTGAGAGAGAGAATTTATGAGGAGCTGCTGAAAATGTCATAGTCCAATCCAGAAGGAGTGCAGGTACTAGGTAGAAAAATGAAACAGTAGTTTAGAAAAACATATCTCTGTATATAGAAATACAAATTTTCATATTAATAATGAAATTCTTATTGTTTCTTAGGCCTCTGAAGTGATTATGTGTCCCCAAAGAGATAATTTCACAAACATTCAGATCCTAACTGTTATAACATTTTTGTTCCACCAAAGAAACTCACAGAAGTAAATTAATTAGGAAAATCAGTGAAACACCACGAGACTCCCCTCCGTTATATACAGTGGTGAAGAAGTAGGTGGCTTAGTATAAACGTAGCAATTTCTCAACAAATTATGCTTTACATCCAGGATGATTAAAAGCAATGACTTCCCGAAATCATGGATGCAATTTGTGGTATTATTCTTGAAAATTGCAGCATTTCAGCCAGTTGTGGATATAGCCCGGGGCCGGAGTTCACCCCAGTTTTTGAGTAAAAAAAATAATTTAAGCTATTATTTATATAGTTTTTAAAGTGTATAGTAAACTCACGATATACTTATTAAAGTCTGAGGTCTGGCTGCACCCCGCTTTCTCAGTTTTTACCTTCTCAGCAAAACTTGTGTCAGAGATTCTGGGCATTTCTTTGGAACTCAGAATAATTCAGAATGGCTTGGGTATGCGCAACTTCTCGGCATAATTGGTTCCCAAAAAAACCTGTCACGAGAATAAAAGAGTGACAGCATTAAGAGAAGTCTTCTTCCAATTTGACCGAAATGCTGATCAATTTCGCTCACGAATAGTAACCATGGACGAAATATGGTTCTACCACTATGATCCTGAAACGAAACAACAGTCAATGGAGTAGTAGCACTCATTTCTCCCTCGCCCCAAGAAGTTCAAGACACAGAAGAAGATTGATAAACTGTTTGCAACATTCTTCTGGGATAAGTATGGAGTCGTACTCAGACTACCTCCGCTGTGGTCAGATATTTAATCCAGAATCTCTACATTACTTACAAAACTGAAAGAAAAATTCGGAGTTCAAGCCGCGGAAAATGAAAATAAAGGAATTCTGTTTTTTCAGGAGAATACACCTATCCATCAAGCCCCTGCAAACACAACTGACATTGCATAATCTAGGATTTCAATGTCTAGATCATCATTCTTATTCCGCAGATTTAGCTCCGTCTAACTATTACGTGTACTTATTTCCCAAACTTAAATAACACTTGAAAGGACGCCATTTTAGATCTGATAGGGGTAGTGCTACGAACAGTGGTGCGAGGAAATCTTCAGATTTTTTAACTTTTCTGTAAAAACTGGTGCATTATACAAGGTAATATATTGACTCTCAGGGGAAGTGTAGAAGAAGTAAAACTTCACCACCTGCACTCCTTCCGCGTTGGGCTACGAATTTTTCAGCAGTTCCTAGTCAATATGGTAGACGTCACGTCAGTACTTTGAAACAAAATGAGTAAGGGAGCACTAGTATAAACCAATTACTAACTAAAGATCAGCACTCTGACAATACATTTTATTGGGGATTAATTTAATTCTATAAATTTATTATTATCATTTGCAGGAAGGGAAAACACAACTCTTTTTATCCCCTTCAAAAAATTAAGCCCTGGTAGTTGCAAACTAAGCTGTTATAAGCACATCCTCTGAATATTGAAAGCCGAGAATAATGTGTCAGAAAAAAGAAGTATAGAACCTTTAAATAAAACAAAATATGAAACTGAAAACTTCAAACCTTGATAAATACAAACAAGTTATGTAATTGGTTTTACCTTTCTTTTGTTTCCAATCGAAGTTGATCCAATGAGAAGAAAACAGATCGACCAAATCTACTATTGTTCGCTAGGCACAATAATTAAAAATCACAAGAAAGAAGTATAACTAAAATTTACCTCAAAAGACGCTAAATTAGAAAACAGAAGTATGCGTGCACACCCAGACACTCAAACAAGAAAGCTTGAGGACTAATCTGCTACCTAGTAAATGCATGGAAAGTAGACTACAATTTGACAATGAGATTGGTTATGATACGGGTATAAAATACTACATATAGAATGTTTAAAGCTTGTAGGAGTCTGGGGGGCAGTCTAGGTGGCAGTTAGGGGGGCAGAAGTAGCTACTAGGGGGGCGCTCGCCCCCCTTGCCCCCCCTCTGGCGTCGTCACTGGACCACCTCAAACTCGATCTATACCAAATAGCTATATGCAATAATTCAAGAACTTACAGTTAATAATACACAGTGTTCACTTTTGTTTGGTTTTGTTTTAGTTTATCGTCCCACAGTTATACTAGGGCGGCTAAAGGAGACGTGGAGCTAATGATTATAGTGGAATCCGAACCACTTCGGTCGTTCAACTTTACCCTACCCCTACCGGAAATCGAACTCCAGACCACGCGAACCGAAAACAAGAGTGCTAGCCGCTAGACCAAATGGGGGTCCTCACATTGTGTTGATTTAAATCATTCAATCAGTGTTGCCAGATCTGAAAGATTAAAAAGTAGCGTGTCTGTACTCCGAAAGTAGCGAATTCGAACTATTTGTACCCCAAATATATAGGAATGAATACCGATGGTGCTAATTAAATAATTTAATATGAGCTGGACGTATTGCAAGAAGAAATTATGATCGACGGACGAAAACAATTCTAGACTGGATACCACGAGACAAAACCAGCCTAGGAAACCTCCCCATACAAGAAAGTGTGACGAAATCAAGAGCCACTGAGGAGTAACCTGGAAAAGAATTGCCCAAGTTAGATAGTTATGGAGAAGAATCGGAAAGACCTTCATCTAGCAATGGATTGATAATGGTTGATTATGATGATGGTGATTATTTTATTATATCTGGACCTCGGAGGTAAACTAAACCAAGTCATAATTTCGTAATTTTACAGATACGAAAAACCGGTTCCTCAACTAAGACTAAATATATTACTTTTACTAGGTAAGATAGGGTAAAAATGGAACCAAAATTTAATGAAAATCATAGAGCGAAAAAAATATTTTTGACTATTCAATCCATCATGTTGCAGCAAAACTACGAAAATTAATACAAAAGAAAACTAGAAAGTTAAGAATGACTTGTTTTTGGCGAGTGAGAAAAAATAGATACAGATAACTCGAATTACCTGTATGTACATGTTTCGCAAGTAATTTTTAATCAATATAAAATTTCAACGTAATGAAGCAAGATTAGCTTTCTCGAATAAAGATTGCATGCACCGTTGAGAGCTCAGGAATAAGATTAATCTGTTACGGCACTTACGTAATGCATTACGACCTTATGAACTTGTATAAGAAAGAGAATGCACTTAAAATGAGACGCGAACTATGCGAAACATCGGACTTTGAATCTAATTTGTTTTGTGATCCAAATCGAGACCTCAGATAGCAAAGATGAGTGTAGTAGCTCTCACCACAAGGATCAGGACTTTCGTGTTATAGTGTCAATTAAACACAGAGATGTGAAACGGTAATTTAGCATTTCATCAATTTCAAACAAATTACGTATATTGTAGTAATAAATTACCCTATTTGTTAAGATAATGAACGTTATATTTTGTTTTTAAAATGACAGTCAAAGCAGAATGTATTGAATAATAAATGAGAAATTGTAAAGTTTCAATTTCGGTACGATTAAATACATTCGTGCTGCTATGTATTGCGTTATCCGTTAGGAGGTATTGAACAATTCTGATTCAAAGGAAGGAAATAAACTACTGTAGAGTACTGGAGTTAATTTAATAGAGTTTAATTGTATACGCAGTTCTGAGGCTATATGAGACAAAGTCTATTGCTGAAAGTGAAATATGGCTTCTATTTGGGTTTTAGCGTGATATATCCACTGACCATTGAACCTGAAATACGCGCATGGAAAGCATTAGCAGTAGCAAATTAACTACGAAGAGGTACACGATACCATAATTCTAAGTCAAAATGAAAGGAAAAAATAAGCGGAAACGACAGACTGTACGAGAATAATAGTTTCACTATTTTAATTTCACATTATTTATTTCGAGACTTTCGAGACTTTCGAGACGAGACCGAGATTTGGTACTCGAGACCGAGACCGAGATCGAGACAAGCATCTGTTGACCGAGACGAGACCGAGACCGAGACGGTGATCTTTTACTCGAGACGAGACCGAGACCGAGACCGTTATTTTTCAACCGAGACGAGACCGAGACTGTACAAAGTCTCGTCTCGTCTCGTCTCGATGCCATCCCTACTTACGTTACATCCGTAAAACTTTAGTTTTTGGACTTAAGGTCAATCTTATGTAACAACCTGCAGCAAACATATAACTGAAAACATATGCTTTATACATATTTTGCGTACAAGTGTTCCGAATAAACGTACTTTCCGTACGAAAGAAAGAATTCTATATAGGATCAGGATCTCATTTATAGAAGAACTTATATATACATATGTAGACGTATGTAATATACGAAAGACTGTTAGATGTCAGACATCCTGCAGAAGGCATGATGTAACATCTAAGCGACAAAATTGCAGTACGTATGTAGCATATTGATAACGTATGCTTCGTACAGATTTCCATAGTAAACATAAGGGTTCCATATATTTGTACAATATGCCGCTGCCCGGATAACGGATTTTTCTCAGTGTATATTTTTTGACCCTACCTCAAATGCGTACATGGACATCCTTTGATCTCATTCCTTCATTTCATAATTAGCTAATATCAATCCTCTGTAAGACAAAGGTATCTTGAATTCTTCTTCACAATTTTCAGTAATCATTTAATTCATTTCAATCTTATTCCACTTTGATTCTCAATTTCGTCACACTACCTTGCATGAGAACATTTCCGAGATTGTTTCTTGTCTCTTGATATCCAGTCAACGTTACTTTTGACCATCGACTTTCTTTTTTTTATAGCTATGTATCAGACACAGTCACGATAATAGCTATCACTAATGTCATCTTTCTGAACTATGTGACTCTTTTCCTATCTTTGAAAGTGATTCACAGCATATTTCTTTCCTCGGTTCATGCTGTAGTCTGTAGAGTTTCATTTTGTTATAGCACGGCCAACAAGAGATGGTCTCTGACGTTTCTTACCACAAGCGGTGGGACACTGCAGCCCCTACTTTGATACCAGTGTTACCAACCACGATCACTCTGTCTTATACCATTAATTAAATTGCTACTACAGTTGCACCGGGAAAAAAACCTTGACACGCGAGTAGTGGCAATGTCAGTGCGAGCTGTCAAAGACGTTCTCTTACTGGACGCAATATAGTATATTAGGATCCGTATGTCAAACCAAGGAGAATATATTCATTGAAAGTTGTATGCTTTACGCCAGTAGTTCTCAATCTTGTTTACCTGCCACTCCCCTTCATAAACCCTACATACAGTACTTCACGCAACCTTTCCTTTCAGCTCGGTGCCGCGGTGGCTCAGTGGTAGAGCGTTCGCTTCTGCTACCTGGGGTCCCGCGTTCAAACCCTGCTCCCGCCAAGTGAACTTTGTGGTGGACAAGCACCATGTGCATGGGTTTCCTCGGGGTTATCCCGTTTCCTCCCACTTTCTTCATTCCACCGTTCCACTCATTTTTCATCATCACCGACTCCTTTAGCCTAGCCGGCATAATTGTGGGACGTAAAACTCAAAAATTTCTTTTCATTTCATTTATCCTTCCAGCTCGTTGGTTATACGTATTTTTCGTTTGAATTCTTCTAAGATTTCATATGTAACATTGAAATATGTAACAGTCTCAATTCATTATTATTATTATTATTATTATTATTATTATTATTATTATTATTATTATTATTATTATTATTATTATTATTATTATTATTATTATTATTATTATTATTACAGTGGAGTTCCGGTAATCCAAACACGTTTCTTTCCGAACATCCGGTTAATCCGAACAGGTCCCGAAAGAAAATTTTATTTATTTATTTTTTATGGCGAAAATATGCAGTTTTGGAAATTGATAACTAAAACGGTGAAAATGGGTGCGTGTTTTGGTAGAAAACAAAGTAAACTTTCGTTAAATACGGCCTTTTTCTTTAATACCTTAAGCCACATTACGACAATTACACAAAATAGAACATAGTACGTACTGTACAATATTGAAACTTACAGGTTTAGTATGAGTGAAATACAGTAATGTAGTAGAATACGTACTGTACTTGTAACATAAAAGTGAACATACAATACTGGTAGTGTATAGTACTAGTATTGTACTAATATCAACCATAGTACCATAGTACCGTACTAGTATTACTTGTTACAAGACATGAACTCATTTGTTGTCTTTTATGGCGGTGAAGAGAGTATATTGGACGACCCGTAGTTTCGCTATCGTCTCATAAACATTATATCGGCAGGTGTAGCAGTAGCACTGCTGCTCCGTTTGCGTGTGACACCACCTCTCCGTGATTACATTCGGTCTCGGGTTCACTTCCAACATTTTTAACATTTTGTTTTACAGTTTTTTCAGTATAGTACATATAGTGTAGTCAGAAAACGTGTTTTGAAATACTATACGCTGAGTATTACAACACAATAGACACGTTCACCCACTTACAACAGCGATTTTACATTATCCCGGCTAATCCGAATAGGGATCCGTTCCTAATTAGTTTGGATTAGCGGAACTCTACTGTATTATATACTGACTAACGAAAAGAAGATAAGCATCTGGAAAGAATGTTAATTTCGTAAACGTGCACACCTCGTGAGTCAGGAACTCTGATGGAACAATGGTATGTCACAGACATCCAGCGTCCTCACGTATTACCTATCTTGGTAACTTCTTTCAATAGAAGAACGCTCGTCCGAACACTACACGTGCCGCATGATGTTCAAGTACTTCTTTGGACAGCAAAATCCCCGACCTGTACCCGATAGAACATGTGTGGGACGAACTCGGATGTCAAATTTGTTAAAAAGCTAATATTCAGGAAATCGATGGCCAATTACAGCAGTCATGGACCAACTTGTTTCACGAGAGAACACAAGAGTTGTATGATACACTTTCCGACGGAGTAAATGGGTATAACCAAGCATAGGCGCCGACTTGAAGAAAATATTGGGGGGGCCAAAACAATGAATAAATATATAGTCATATTCAGCCGTTTTCTATCAACTGCTGGATAAAGGCCCCTTCCCTCCAGATCTCTGTCTGCTGCATCCGCTCCGCTGCTATATTCATGACCTAAGTAAAATTTGTGTAAACGCATTAAAACAAATTCAAGTTCAAATTCTGGGAACTTCACTGCACCACATTGATCTTCACTTCTCATATCAGTGTTACCATAGTGTTGGTTGAAGCTTCAGAGCTCTATTAACCCTTTTAGGATTTTTGGTAACTTTTGTTACCATGGCGTACTATGGTCTTTGACCTCTTATTTAGGTTCTATAACAGGTTTTTAGGTCGTTTTCTTATTAGTCAAGTCAAGAATGGACCAAAGAACACCCCAGATGCGTTTTGGAACCGAATGGTCAACTTGGCTGCGCCAAATGGGTGCGGAAGGGCGTGACTTTTTACTTTTTCTTAAGGCAAATTTCAAAAAATGTTCACGCCTGTAGTTTTCACGATATCAGATTGAAATTGTATGTGCCTTTAGATATTTCTCAAAATTTTCTGAGATCTCTACGTGAAGCCAAGTCCGGGCACGAGGGCCGCAAATATTCCGAGGGGCTGATTTTTTCAGAAAAAAATTCAGTTTTCCCGATTCTTCTGGTTCAGGAATACGATACGTACATGTGTGTGGCACCGTTGGAAAGGGCTTGTTATACTAAAGAAAATAACGTTTAAGCCATGACTCTAGCCTAAATAGTAATGACGCAGTAAATTTTTATAATAAGTATATACGTATGTGTGTGTATAAAGAGAGAGCCTAAATTCAGACTTTCAACAATTTTTTTGCTCTTTGTATTTAAGATACAAGATTGGAATTTTGCGTACGTATTGTGTACATAACAATGTGTTTTTAGAAAAAAACAGATCCCTACGTCAACCCAGACCTAGGCCAGAGGAGCGTTGGAAAGGGCTTATTATACTGAAGAAAATGGCGTTTGAACCATGACTCTAGGCTAAATAGGAATGACGCAGTACATTTATTAAAAATATTTTATACCTAGGTATATATAGAGGAAGTTGGGATATTATGGAATACCATTTTTGTTTCGATTGTAACTCAGTTAATAATTGCACATTGAAACAAAAAGGAAAACAAGTATACACCTTACATATTTGGCTTTATTTATGTATATCTTGATAAAGAAGTTTCGTTACAGGGGTGGGTAAAATTTATAATTTGTAAAGAAACCACTTTGGAGGGTAATATGAAATAGTCGGGTAATATGGAATACAAATGCTATATAGAAAAGAAAAAGTTTTCTGTTGAACATACAATGAATATAGTGACAATATATGAAAATTCTGAGTGCCAAGCCATAACTGATTGTAATTACTTGCAAAAGTCATAAATATAATACTCTGCTTCAGGATCGGCACAGTCATTGTGTGCTCACATTAAACATGATGGACGCTGGAACCAAGCTCACCCCTTGTATCAGAAAATTTGCTGTAATAAAAAATACGCGTAGCATTGTTGTCATCATAAATGTATGTTTAATTGCCCAATACCGATAGATACTTTTGTAATCGGAATACCATACGGAATACGGAATACCATGCTTTTCTTGCTGGTATCCCATATTGCCCTCCACGCCAGCTTGGAAACGAAAGAGCTGTTAAACGCATTCCAAGGCGTATAGGATACTGGCGCTTATCAAACTACCACTCTGTATATCCAACGTCATAGTAATCAAAGAATTGTTGTTCTATTACATTTCAATAGGAAAATACAGGTTGTAAACCACTTACCTGTAAAAGTATTCCTGAATAAGAAATCAGATTTTCACGTCTACCAACCCAACGATTGTCACAATCACATGGAGACTGACTGTAGAGCATTATGGGAACGTGAGGTAGTAGTTTCTTTCCTCTCCGCTTGGAAGCAACACATCACAGGCGAGCTAATGAGGTATTCCATATTATCCGACTATTCCATAATACCCGAACTTCCTCTATTTATATACATATATAAAAAGATGGATAACCTTCAGACTTTCAAAAATTTCTCCCGACCTCAGTTTTCAAGATACAAGAACGAAATTTTGCGCATGTATTGTGTATATAACAAGATTTTTTTTAAAGATTCAGATCCCTACGTGAATCCAGGCCCGGGCCAGAGGGGCACAAAAATTTCGATTTTTTTTTCGAAAAAGCTCATGTTTTTTTTTTCAATTTTCTTATTTTTGGTGTATAATACGGACAAGAGAGTGGTACCGTTGAAAAGTATGATCTGTCCTGAGAAAAACGAGGTATGAACAATGATCCTACGATAAATAGTAAGGAAGCAGTAGCTGTTTGAGTGAAAGTCTAAAATTTACCTCAAAAAGTGGAAATCCTAAAAAGGTTAAACGCCGATTTGAAAACGGTGCTTTTTATCGAATAAGAAGGCTGTTCCTAATATTGAATTAAAGGCACGACGTAATTTACGACAGAAATTCTTGCTCCTCTTTGGTAATTCTTCCTCAACTGGATTATATTTGGGGGGCGAGGACCCCACCTTTAAATATTGGGGCGGCCAAATGTGCCCTACCCCCCCAAAGTCGGCGCCTATGTAACCAAGCCCGTAAGGATGCTGAATTAAAATCGCATATAACGTGGTGAAAACACTAATGCATTCTGGTACCTTTCTAGCCATCACAGACCATTGCAAATCTAATCATTTACATATCTGTCGACAGTGTGCACGTGTACGAAATTACATCGACATCAGACCATTCCTTTCATGTCCTTAACTTTTTTTTTTTTTTTTTGTGAGTCCATGAAAATATAATATACGAGCTTAATAACCATTTTCTCACAATTTATATTTATTTTCAGTAAGAGTTATGTGTGCCATTTTAGTAAAGTACTATTTTTTACCAACTTTGTTCTTAATTAAACCGTAGTTCTTATTAAATAGTTATTTTGTGTTTGTGACAGTAAGTTAATTAACTATACATTCATGGAGCCTCGTAAATCAGTTATTAATTATTTGAATGTAGCTTTTATTTCCAACAATATCGAAAACCCTTCCAACCATCAGCGGCGGATCTGGTGGGGGGTTGCCAGACTACGATAGTTATATCCAGTGGCGTATTTAGGGGGAGCTTCCGGGCTTAAGTCCCCCCGAAATCTTACTTACTGTAGTAAAGTATATGAAATATCTTGCAGAATTTTCACATTTTCAGGCACAGCCCCCCAGAAAATGTTAGCAAAACCCTCCCCGAAACAAAACCGTAAATACGCCACTGTAATACTGGTTATATCATAAGTTTACTATAAACTCTAAAAGTATATAAATAATAGCTTAAATTAGACTGGGCTCCCCCGGCCCAGACCTTGATTCGCCTCTGCCAACAATAAAAAAAGTGAATGCTATTATTAAGGTTCTTCACTACAGCGAAATTAAACTACTGCTAATTTTAGAGTTTTTCTGTAATATCTCCAAAAACAAATAAAAATATTCGAAAAGCAGAAACGTAGTGAACTAGACAATACGATTTTGCATGTGATACCTTTACCACAATTCACCTATCTGCTTTTGGTATGCCGCTATTTACAAAACCCGCAAAAATTTTGCTACGGTTGCAAATGAAAAGCAAATAGGCGAATTGTGATAAAGGTATCACATGCAAAATCGTATTGTCTAGTTCACTACGTTTCTGCTTTTCGAATACTTTTATTTCTTTTGAAGATATTACAGAAAACTCTACAATTAGCGGTAGTTTAATATTGCTGTAGTGAAGACCCTTTAAAAAAAGCTTAAAAGCGAAGAGTTACGGGCAACATAGAAAGAGGGAGGGACGCCCGTAGGACTTTTCCCAAGATGGACACATGATCGATTCCGCGGGGGGGGGGAGCAAAAGACCGACAAACAAGCGCGGTCGAGAATACACACACACTTTGATGTAGGCGCGCACGTAATACATCATATAAGATACCAATTATTTACACACATATCCTTATTAATTACAGTAAATAAACTAGAAAAATATAATAAGTACTATGGTATATGAGAGCAAACGGCAAATTAGTGTTTTCACATGTATTTCCAAGAACTGAACGCAGTCCGAAAATCCAGAGGAAAAGGGCGGCCATGCACTAGCATCTGTAAAATTTGTTAACCCCTTATGTTCCAGGCCTACCCGATAAACACCACCTTTACGAAGACACTTATGTGTCGGGTGGGGAGGATTGCGTCCTACAGTGAAACTTAGAGCTATGTCAGTGGGAGTTCACTACCAGAAGGGCCACCCCTACAGAATTGGTCTAAATGGAGTAGCCAGACGAAGATTGTTCTGGGAGAAGGCAGCAGTTCTCCAGTAGCCAAGTTGGCGGAAATCATACTGATTGGTACGGCAACTTGGATATTAGTCCGAAACGTGGCCACAGTGACTAACGACTAGGATACTGCGGAGTGGAAAGCAACGGAAAACCACCACTCTCTTTTTCCCTAGTTTGCTGCCAGCAAAAAGAGAACATATATACAACGCCTTTTCGCAGGTTAAAATATAGTTCCGGAGAAAAATATCCTCTCATTCGGATCTCCGGAAGGGCGGTGGCTTGGGAAGGACTAAATAATCTAGATCTGGTAGGAGTTTGTGAAGTTAGATGGGAAGGTAATGAGGTGTTGAACAGCGAAGGATATAGAATGTTTTACTCAGGTAATGAAAAGAGTAGCCATAATGGCGTAGGAATAATTCTTGGAAAGCGCTTAAAGCAGAAGATAGTGAAAGTAGAATTTATTGATGATAGAGTTATGATGTTAAGACTTAAAGAGAAAAAGAAGGATCTAGTGGTGATTCAGACATATCGGAATAGCTTGAAGAACGCGAAAACCTTTCCTGGGGCAGACATTTTCTTTGATCATAATCTTGTGCTGGCCGAAGTAGATATTCAACTGAAAAATATAGACAGAAGAAAAACAGACAACAAAGTGTTGAATACTGAAAAGTTGAAAAACGAGGAAGTAAGAAATCTTTCGGTTGGAAAATTCGAAGAAAAATATTCAAACGAGAAAAGGATAGGTGCAGGGAGTAACGGACTTTGGGAACATATTAAACTTTGCATACAGAGAGCTGCAGAGGAAGTGATAGGTTAATGCGAACACAAAACGGTTAAAAAGCCATGGATTACGGAACAGATGTTGCAGAAAATGAGGGAAAGGAAGACGTGGAAACAGGTTGATACAGGAGAGGGCAAAAAGATGTACAGTTAAACAATGAGTTACGAAAGGAAAGATATAGAGCCAGGGAAGAGTTTTACGAAAGAAAATGTGAGGACATAGGAGAATAAGAAAGAGTTGGGAAATTTGAGGAAATGTACAAGGAGGTGAAATCAATGGAATTTCAGAGGAAACCAGGACTATTACGATGGCAGTAGAAAATAAGAATGGGGAGGTAGTCAGCCAGAGAAGTGAGACCATAGGAAGGTGTAAAGTGTATGTAGAGGATTTATATGAGAATAGGGATAGACTGTGTAGCTAAATATTGAATTAGGAAATGAAGTAGGTGAGGATGATAAAGGGTTTAGGATTCTTCGGGATGAGTTTGAGAAGGGTTTAGGATTCTTCGGGATGAGTTTGAGAAGGCTATATCCGAGATTAGGAATGAAAAGGCAACAGGGATAGATAATATACCAATCGAAGTCATTAAAAATATGGGAGACAAGACCAAGAAAGAATTGTTTCGACTCTGTAATGAAATATATGAAACAGGAGAGTGGCCGAAAGACTTCCTGAAGACGATGGTTAAGAAATCGAAATCAATGAGATGTGAAAATTATAGAACTATTAGTGTTATATCTCTTGCAGCTAACGAAGTTCTGCTCCGAATACTGAACAGAAGGTAGTATGAAAGAACAAACGAGAAAATTTGAGGAGAAACAGTTTGGATTCAGGAGAGATAAGGGCACAAGAGATGCAATTGGATTATTATGGGTGATCATTGAAAGGTTTATAGAAGAAGAGAAACATATGTTTTTTGTATTTATTGATCTAGAAAAGGCTTTTGACCGCGTGAATTAGGAATTATTGTTGGAAGTTTTAAAGAAGATTGGGTTGGAATTTAAAGATCGAAGACTTATAAGAAGCTTATATATGAGCCAACAAGTAAGTGTTGGGACAAGCAAGGAACTGACAGAGGAAAGTACAAGTGGAAGGGGACTTCAACAAGGATACTGTCTCCTGCCAACATTATTTAATATCTATTTAGAAGAGATAGTGGAAAAGAGCCTACATGATGAAGGTGGCATTTCGGTAGGAGATAGAATGATTAGATATATAAGATCTGCAGACGATATGGCGTTTGTTGCAGGATGTGAAAAGAAAATCAATAAAATGTTAGAAAACTTTGGGAAGGGCTTTGAAGAATATGGGATAAAAATAAATGGTAGAAAGAGAAAAGCCATGGTGATTGGAACGAAGCGGTCTGTGTCAAATATTAAAGTGAGAGGGAAGGAAATAGAACAAGTGAATAGTTTTCGATATCTGGATAGTATTCTTAATAATGACATAAAGTACGAAGTGAAATAAAGGCAAGAATAGGAATAGCGAAAGAATCCTTTAGGAGGAAGTAAAGTTTGTTTCGCGGGACCTTGAATACAGAGTTGAGAAAAAGATTCATAAAATACTTCGTGTGGAGTGTTGTACTGTATTGGGCGGAAAGGTGGACATTACGTAAAAGTGATGAAAAATGACTGGAAGCCTTCGAAAGGTGGGTGTGGAGAGGAATAGAAAGAATTAGTTGGGTCGAGCGGAAGACGAATGAGAGGGTGTTAGAAATGACAAGGGAGAAAAGAACACTTTTAGGTACTAGTGAGAAGAGGAAGAGAAATTGGTTGGAACATTGCCTGAGAAGAAACTGTATCATGAGGGACGTGTTAGAGGATATGGTGGCAAGAAAGAGAGGGAAAGGGGGAAGAAGGCTTCAATTAATGGACGATATAAAAACAGAAAGATCTTACGTGAAGACGAAGAGGTTAACAGATGACCGTGGAGCAAGGAAGCTTCTCAGCTGCGGCAAGTGACCTGCCAATAAGGGCAGAATACCTATGATGATGATACGTTTAGGTGTCATTTTATGCGCGGTATGTGCGTGCTGTAATACCGGTTTCATTTACTATTAAAAGACTATCTAAACCGTTATATAGGGCATATTTATCGTGCACGTGTAAGGAGATCGTTCACATTACTGATAAAAACAATTATTTGCATTGTGGAACATTTGGAGTGACAAAGGGAAATTCTGATTTTCTGAAGGGATTTTATGCTACTTCAGTTTGGCAACACTTAGCAGAGATCCAAGATAAATATTTTTCTATTTCAATCTCGAAATAGATCTCCTAGTTACTAATTGTTTATCGTCAAAACAAACATATATGTGTTGTAATTGAATACTCCTTTAGGCCTGCCATCTACTGAGACAACACTTTTTTGTCTTTTCTGTCAGTAAAGTGCTGCCACCTAAGGAGAAATAGTAGAATAGTAGGAGAAATAGTAAGGAGAATTCTTGTCTTGCAGCTACTAACAAAAATTTCAGCATCTCCAGCATCCCATACGACCCTTAATAAAGGATATATTTTCATTACATCCACGTGGATGTCACAGGTATGTAAAGGGTTAAAGGTAAATTGTAAATTGTCATTACAAGGCACTTATGCACTGTAAATGAACAGAAAAGTAATACTGTTGAAAAGATTCTTTTTCAATATGTGGGTTGGTGTTCTCCACAATATTGCCAGCACACGAATGTAAAGTAGTAAAAAAGCCCACCTGTTTTTTTTTTTTTTTTTTTCTTTCAAAAATGAGATAGCAGAAGAAGTTATGCAATTCAAGTGTGTATTTTCTTACAGTAGTAACCAATAGAATGTGTGCTACAAAATAATAATAATTTTCACTGTGTACGTAATAATAATTTTCACAATAATAATACAGTACAACCCCTCAAATCCGAACTAATTGGGGCTGAAGCCTGTTCGGATTTCGGGGAGTTCGGATTACCCGGGAAATAATATTACGTACTTATTTCGTCACTGAATTGGCGGTAAAACAACGACTGAGGTTAGACAGGGTGGCCCAGGGGTTGAAAGGGCAGTGACCTTGACTGGCGGGTGTACAATTCTGTCCAAAATGATTGGAACAACACCCGTCAGCCATTCCAAACGACGTGATGTTCATGCGACGCTGGCTTGGAATTGCCTCCGCGGGAAGATTTTCTAATCTTCGACAGTTAAAGATAACTGACTTCAAGTGAAAAATGAGTGTTTGTTTAATCTGATGTTGTTATTTTTAGTGTGAATCGTAATCCAGTTAACCTAAAATGATTTCATTGTTTTGGATTTTTTGAAACACTAAGTAAACGTAAACTATTTCCTATTTTATCTAAACTTAACTGTATTTTATAATGTTTTGAATAAACATTAAGTCTAAATATATTAAAACCTTAAAAAAAAACTAAATTTGTGTGATTAAATCTTTTTTTTTTTCATTTTCCAGCAGTAGTTATTTATTTCCCCTGAGAACGTGTTCGGATTTGCCGGGTTTTCGGATTTCCGGGGTTCGGATTTGAGGGGTTGTGCTGTAACTTCCTGAAATGAAAGTAGTAATTCATGTCGTCAGTAATTACGTATTAATAATGTTAGAGAAACTAGATGTCTCAAAAATCACTTACTTAGTTCTTTTACAGTGTCGCTATTAATAATGAGCAGAAGTATCTGTATTTAAATAATTTACTGTATTTAAAAAGTTTTATAAATTAATCAATAATGTAGACAGAAAATTATAAATTAACTATCGATTATTGTAAATGTTATTTTTTAAAAATTGCAATAATTATTGTTAGTCTTAGAGTTATTTGGTAATTAGTAAATAGATATTACGAAGTCGCTCTTTTTAACATTAGGTTCTTATTTGTATCGTTTCATGCATTTTGAATCATATTATATTTTAATAAACTCTAATAATATAGACGCACTATTTTTGTTAGGGACGTGTCCAGGATTTGTTTTTAAACGGGTCCATCATGAATGATGGGCAAGCAAAACGCATTGTATTTATATTAGAAAATGTTCTGATGTTAGTAAAAATAGACAGATTCGGATTCCGAAGACTGCGCACATCACTGTGATTATTATTAATATTCATACTATTATTATTTATCTCCTTCAAAGTATTCCTTAGACTTTCACACATTTCTCCCACGCTGCAAAGCCTCTTCCCGGGTTGCACACAATTGGACCGCATGGTGTCTTCTAATGACTGAAATCTAGTTCCTTTCTGGGGTATCTTAGGCTTTGGGAAAAGATAGAAGGGAGCGTACAATGCACAGGTATGCTATGATACGCCACGGAAGTCTGTATCAAATGTAAAGAATGGACGGCACGATGATAAGAATGTAAAGTTCCCATAAATTGGGCGCTAAGTTTTTGTAAGTGGTCACACACCGGGTGCCAAGATTTCTAAAAAGACAATGAATGAGTAAGGTAATTAATTATGCTAATAAGCACGAGATTGTAATGTATTGAAAATGTTAAGAGTCTTCATCCCGGCGAAATTAAAATACCGCTAATGTTACAGTAATTATGTGATATCTTCAAATAGATAAAAGATAATTGAAATATGGAACAAGAGCGCCCTAGGCAATATTATTTTACATGAGAAACCGTTATTACGACTCACTTATCTGCTTTCGATTTCGAGCCATTTTGAAAATCGGCATTTATTTTCGCGTTTCTAAACAGCTGAAAATGGAAAGCCACTAGGTGACTTGTGATAACGGTACCTCACGCAAAATAATATTGCCTAGGCCGCTCTTGTTCCATACTTCAATTATCTTTTATCTATTTGAAGATATCACATAATTACTGTAAAATTAGCGGTATTTTAATTTCGCCGGGACGAAGACTCTTAAAGGAGAAGACGAGAGATCATCATGTCTATATAGATAGATAGATAGATAGATAGATAGATTTTACTACTTTCCTTAACTTATCTTTTGGTGAGCATAATTACAGAGTCGTGGGTAAAATATTTCTCATCCAGTACCCCGTTGGAAATGTGCCATAAATGCCGTATTCATGGCAGATACACATAAGGCACAGGTTAATTGGTTGTTCCTGAAAAGAAAAACACAAGTATATAGCGACTGTGGTTTTACTTTTGCTGTGGTCAGGTTAAAGGTCAGTTTTCATAGGAAAAAGATGCTAGAACACGATGAAAAAAGGGAAAAACTACTTTCATAACTGTTGTTTTATCTACTTGAAAACAATACCTATGAACTAATATACGTACATCGCAACATGTACTTAAAGGTGCCGCTACAACTATCATAATAATTTGATACATTGCATGTTTCGTCTATACTATTAACAATTAAGAAAACAAGCATACCTGGTAATTCAAATATATAAGATAGCAGACGTTTGCAATCTAACGAAGATTCCATTCAGTATATTGTCGTAAAATTGGTGGGTGAGTCTGTAGAAGGAGAATGGCATGTAACAAAATTAATGAATATCATAGTAAATAATAGTAAATCATAGTAATCCGATGTTGACTCCAGAAACTGAAAGTTGTTTTTACCATATTAAATAATATAAAGGCGTTTAAAGGAGTACCGTAGCTGAAAATAGTCTCAGTGTATCAACAGAGAAAAAAGAAATGAAAAAACTAAACTTCAGAAGAGTTATTGACAAGTTGATTGCCCAGAACATCAGAAGTGATTTCATATACGAATAATATGGAGCATTTGTTTTATGAATGGATACTTTTATTATATGTAAATATATAGGGTAGTTACGGGACATCTGGGCATTCGGGAGTTTCCGACACTTGTAAGAAGTTGGCAACCCTGGTACAATGCGACTGTAGCGGGAACGCCACAATTTAAGTTTTTGTCTTCCGGCTACTCTGGTGAGCTGCGCTGTACAAAGATGGAAGAAAATATTATAGAATTTTGAGATTAGGAGTTCATAACTAAAGTATGTTGCAGTTTATGTACGTAAAGACGTGTGTGTGTTATAAGATTAATAAAGACGAACTTAAGGGCTAGCTGCCAGGTATATTTCCCGAAGCATGAAAGATGTTGTGAGTGAATCACAGCATGCCTCGGAAATGCAGTAATGACACGAGAATGGACAGCCCGCTCCAGAGTGACAGCTGCCGCCATTTGTTGTATGTGAAGAAAATTGGTGCATGATTCGACAGAAGCTCATGGCAAAAGCATCCTGAAAGACAACGTTGGAGCGCTACTGCTACTGCATTTTGCTTCGATGAAGTCAGTAAATATTGTAACGCTTGAAGTGGTTTCAGAAAGTATTGTGACTGGCCAGCTATGAACTTTTTATTTGTGTTTTATTTGGTTTCAAATTTAATTCTTAAATATGAAGAAAACAAGGAAAAGATCCCTTCACATAAATTCAGATCAAAAATCTATTATAAAATGTTAAGAATTATTATGTGATTTGTCTGCGAATTCGTTTTATGTGCTGAAGACAGTTTGACTTACATAATGAACTTCATCATTATGTAAATCTTGCGTTGACAGATTTCTTCGTCTGAACCAAATTCCGACTTGTACATGAATCCGATTTTCTGGGTCATGGCATAGTTCTACGTCACTTTGGGTAACAACCTCAGCAAAAGAAATAGTATATAACCTCACGATATTTCCGGGATAGGGAAGTGTGTGACCAGACATTATATCGTTAACAGTCTCAATGTAACTGACATATTGGAACATCTTTTGTCTTCAGTCTTCGAACATCATACTCTACATCAGATAAAGTTTGGAGGAGTTACTGTTTTGTTAAATAACATACTTCTCCCCGCCAAATTAAGGACTTGTGATGAGGTTGGACCTCGAGTGACTGTCTTAGGACGATATCTTCAACAAGAAACTCAGATATGTGCTTAAAAACTCTGTCAACTGCCAAGAATGTCTCTACACATAAACCGATTCACAAACACCACATAACTAATCTGAAACATTAAATCAATCACACATTTGAGGTTTGTATCTTTTATTCACGCCTAGAATTTCCTAGTTTAATTAATGTTGTATAACTCTTCTATCAGGAGTATAGGAGGGAGTTGGTTATGTTTAAGATTCAAAACCTCTCGCAATGTACTCCAACCACAGTATAGTGTTTACCCCTATAACCCTGATATCTTAAGTGACGAAGTGTTCGCATATCACCTGGAAGAGCAATACATTCCAAATATTCAAAATACTACAAATGCAAAACAAGCTTCAGCAGAAACCGCGTCATCTGATGATGTATGAGGGGTGATATGTTTATGTACTTTATTTACAAATCACGCATATCACATCCACAGCTAATGAACTGTATGATTAAACCCATCTTACTGATTCACCCAGATATCATGGAGGAACGAGAAATAAGACTTGACGAATATTTTAGATGTTACTTGCTTCAATTTTTATTTAAAGGTACATGCGTTAATATGATAAATATGACAAGCTTTGTTCATATGTTAATATAATGATATAATACTTAAATATTAGTACAATGAATTACTTATCTTAACTTGTTTCTGCAGTAATCGTTGCTTGCTGCTAGCTAAACCACATGGTTGCTTGCTAACCATTATACTTTGTCTTCGGTCACACATAAACTGAGTAGCACTGTAAGACATTGCTAAGAACATGTAAATCTTGTATATTAATGAACATGAGTGTTTCTCTAAAACCTATGAATAAATATGCTTTTCTGAAACTATTAATGAATATGCTTGCCTAGTTGCACTTCACGGCACATTGTCGAATGCACAGACACAACTTGAATAGCACACTGAAGGCACTGTTGCCAGCCAATGCAAACACAACTTACTAAAAACTCACCAAAAAATCACTAAAAGAAACACAAAGAATTCACTAAACCACTAAACTATATACAAAAAATGAAACTAATATGAATAAAAATAATGCACATATGCAAGCTTATCCATCATCCACATCGTCTTCCCCATCTTTTCAAGAACTGTCTCCTGTATCACAGGTAACTCCATCGATTTGTCGGCTACGTAAGAAACAAGAATCCCACATTGTAACATTCAAAGAATATATAACGGCACTAAGGTTGTCAAAGATGGAAATTGTTCGAAAAATGCCAAGCAATCGTCGTGGTAGCAATACAAACTCTCAAGCTTCTACCTCCAGTTTAATAACGGATAACAGCAATTATTGTGGCACATGCAATGGCTTTTTCTTTGACGACATGAATGGTCTGTCGTGTGCAGCACTATGTGTGGGAAAGTGTAAGAAGTGGTTCTATGAGCAATGTGTTCAAAATGGGTCTGATGTACACTCATGTCCAAAATGATTATCGCATATCTATAACTTTCTTCTTGTAAAAATATAATTTGATAATGATTTTGCGGGGTACTTTTAATAGTGATACTATGTGTATAATTGGGAAATGTAAATTTGTGGTAAATTTCATAGGCAAAGAATTATAAATACGAAAATTAGGATGAGTAAAACAAAATATTGCTAAATGGACAAGAAAATCTTATTTTTGTTTTATTGTTCTTATTTACTGCTCTTTTGACATGAAATTTGCCACATTCATGTCTTTGCCGATTATACGCATACTAACATTGTAAGAAATACCGGGCGAATTCTTTATCAAATTATATTTCTAGAACAACATATTTATAGACATGCGACAATAATTTTGGACATGAGTGTACATTTCACGTGTGGGTGTGGCCCTTTATGTTGATTCCTTGCGCTGTTAAGCGTAGTTTCACAATAAACTTACATGTTTATGTTGCAGGATTTTTGCTGCGGACTGTACTAAAAGGGGAAAAGCTTGAGCCAAGTCAACGTCCTGCCTACGCCAGTGATAGTGACTAATCATCAACTTGGTTACTATCATTTGCCTTACTGGATTCACAAAGTTGCAATTTGTTTTTAATCTAGACCTATCATACTATTACATAACTGTCTGAGAGTGATGTTATTTTATTCTTCGATTTTTCTCGTTTTTGTCATTTTTACTTTCGAGTGACGATAGAAGAGAAGAAAGTATGGTAATCATGAAAAAATGGAATTCCAGATTTCAGTGCATTTACACATTTTATAGTTTTTACATATCAAACGAGAGATTTTTAGATATCTGTCCATCTGACACAATCCAAATATGTTTACTCATCTAGGAGGCTATACCATTCAACGTATCAAAATTAAATTTAAAACTTAAAGCTTTTAATAGGGGTGTTTTCTGAATTTTCTTCCTACCCCTAAAAGTAAGAGTAGTTTACTGAAGGGTGAAAATTATAATTTGCCATTTTCTCAAAAACGCTAATGATTTCGTTCATATTTCATAAATCAATGTTCTACGAACAATCCTACACGGTAAAAAAAATTGTTGTGTTAATTCAACTCAAATTTAACACAGGGGAGTGGTTCTAGCGTGACTACCACTATACGGTGTTAATTCAATACAGATCCCACGTTGTTACCGTTTAACACAGGCTGTGTGTTACGTTTTTAACACACAACCGGTGTTGAGCGGTGTTAAATTCGGATCTGCGTTAGTATTTTCGGTGTGGATTCGACACCATGATAGGGTCGGTTTTGTGGAGAAAAGTGTAGTCTTACTTGTGGTGGTGTTGCACCAACACGAAGAAAGTAACACAGTGTGTTAATTATATTGTGTTAATATTACACCATGTCAAGTATTAATATAACACAGTGCCTGTGTTATTTTAACATCATTTTCTTATTATTTCAACACACAATCTGTGTCATAATTCAAGGTCAAACCTATATAAGTAACACCGTTTTGGTGTTAATTCAAAACTCTCTGTGTTAAAATTCAAGGTCAGACCACCAAATTAACACTATTTTTGGTGTTAGTTTGACTCCAGTTTTGTGTTACTACGATACCTATTTCGGTGTTGAAATAACTCGGTGTGCGGTGTTGATCTAGCCATTTTTCTGTGCTGAAAAAGCTTGTGGTGTGCATGCTTACGATTACTGAAGATTCTACTTTTAAAATAAGAATAGTAAACTACAGAACACTTCATTTAGAAAATCTTCATAAACTTTTTTGTAGTCCTTCCCAACACTTATTTTGAAGTATTTTTTGATGGTTCGAAACACAACCTTCACCAACAACTTGTTCAAGAATGAAAATAAACTCTTAATTATATCCTTATAGTATGTTTGCCTCTTAATCATGTTTGTACTGGTTTTCCGCCATGTTTGAAATAAAGTCCCCGGTGTTGACTTGTGAGCTCTAGTGCAGTGTAGAAGTGACACAGTAATATGGTGTCGTTTCTCACTGTTGACATAGTTCTTCAGAAACATTATGTGAAACACTGAAAACGCATTGCGCGGTTTACACGTTGAAATTTTGCGAATACATGGATTTGTTTAAGTATTTCTTTCTACTGTGTTTGACTCTAGCTTCATTACATAAGCCTTTATAATTAGATGGCAAACATATTTGACAATCACGCAGAAAACAACACCGAAGATTCTACACTTGTGTTAATTTAACACACAGGCTGTGTGTCATGTCAACTACCGGCATTTGATACACAACTTCGAATGGAGAGTGAGTTGTTCTAACCACCGGTTTGTGTTATATTTTAACACAAGTGTGTGTTAACACATAGACATGTCATTGAAATAACACAATGATTTTTTACAGTGTATAATACGGTGTAAATCATTTTTCTAGGAAAAATTCTGGGGAACACTTTGACTCAGTAGTAGAGACCTTACAACTACTTTGTGGGGTTCCAGGTACAATTCCCGGCAAGTAAGTTTCTGATGGACAACATCGTGTCCGTGAGTTTTCTCTGGATACTCCAGTTTCCTTCTACATACTCATTCCACCAATTCTTCCATCATCATTCACTTGCCTTAATCATCAGCCTCTCTTAGTCTAAATACCGTAATTACGTGTCTTTAAATTGAAAGAATTCCTTCTTTTTCATAACTAGGAAACATCAAGAAGTAGTTCATTTTGGGGGACGAGTTTTCCATTGTATAGGTATTCTCTTTTTAAAAATAAAACACAGCCGATTTTGTTCGTATTTCATAAATAAATACCTAACAATTAGGGGCGGATCCAGGACGGACTTCTGGGGGGCGCGGTGGGTTGTAGACCCTAATATTGCTACTTAAAGCTACTTTTAAGAGCTCCAAACTCTGGGATGGGCTTTATTTATTTATAAAATAAGAAAGTTTCCTCTTGTGGAGGGGTCGATTGCCTCGATCGCCCCCTGGATCCGCCCCTGCTAACAATACATCATAACTAGAGCAACCCAAAAGCATAAAAAGCATAATAATGACTTACACATATGGTTGGTACCTTAAACATGGTTGTGGTTGTCTAAGGTTCCAGAAGAAACTAATTTTAAAAGCATAATAAAGCATAATCTTAGAAAATAAAGCATAATTTAAAATATATAGCACAATTCTTGAAAAATTATGTTTAAATGCAAGTTTAACATACTGTATTATTATTTTTTTAAAACCAATATTTACAACGCAAAATCATTAAGAACATAACAATGCAACAATGAATAACTTATTTTTATCCCTGTAAACTTCGTTTCGGTGTAATCCTTTGATGTGGAGAAAAAAGTAAAAAGAAGAAGAAACTCTCCGCATTAAGTAGAAAGTTCATTAAATATGAAAGAAATTGGTTGCATAAAATATTAATAAATAGATCAAGATATTTAGAATATTTAATATATAGTAAATATTATACATTATACACGATTAATGTAAAACAATGATTGAAATTAACAATAAAGCATAATAAAGCATAATTTGGAAAAAAATAAAGCATAATTAAACAAAAAAATAAAGCATAATATGGGTTGCTCTAATCTAGGGTGACCAACCGTCCCGTAAAAACGGGATTGTCCCGTTTTTTCACTACCATTCCCGGTGTCCCGAAAAATTCTTCCGGGACCCCAAAATGTGCCGTATTTACGTACATTCGGTACAAAAAACTTTCGAATCGCTAAAATTTCCTAATTTATATTATTTTTCTAAGCTATCTGATTATATTGGAACATGTCTAATTACTGAGCAACGTCATTATGACGTTTGCGATATTGGATGTGGTGGCTGCACTATTTTCCCTCCTAGGCCTCCCCACTCCGCATACGACAGTGCAAGGGGCTAAAAGTCTTATGAAGAACAATGTAACCTGATTTTTCTCTCTGTTTGGGCGCATTGAGGCGCTGTCATCAGTGTTTCCGTGATTTGACTAAGATGTAACATACTATGAAAGGGTAACAAAGGTATAGAACTATAAAAGTAAAAAGAAAATCAGTTGTAAGTGAAATAATGTTTAAAAGTAACAAAATGCAAACAAAAGGAGTTGGAATCCGATGCTGAGAGTAATTATAAATTATGTCGGTGACAGATTTGAGCGCTCATATATTGTTAGTAGGCTAATGTTTTCAAATATTTCATTTTTTGTTGCTGATAGTTACTTGTTATTTAATTAATTTCAGAACCTTTCTAAATAGGTTTTAAAACTAAAAAGTGTAAATTTACCATTTTTTGTGGAGGATACAGAGAGAGAGAGAGAGAGAGAGAGGGGGGGGGGACGGAAAGGCAAACATATATATTTAGGGGAGCAATCTATCCAGAAATAAAAGGTGTCCCGTTCTTTCTAGTTGACGATTCCGTCACCCTACTCTAATCATAATTCATTTGACTCGAAAAAAATCCATAAGGGATAGTTTATTCTTGGTAATGAGTTTTCTTGGGCGATTTTCTCAAGAAACGACTCAGGCGATTTTGTTCATAATTCATTAAAAGATATTTCATTAAAAGATGTTTTGTTAATAACCTAACAATATGACATAACTCACTTGCCTTGAAAATTCATCGGAGTAGTTTGTTCTTGCAGGTAAATTATTCTCAGAAAACGATTTTCATATTTCATTAGTAACTGAAGCGCTTAGAGGATAAAGGTGTTATGTTACATTTTCTGAAACGTTGCATTCTGGCAGTTCATACACGTGTTATATGTTAGCCATGCTACGTAACACATTATTTCACGAGTCCTTGTCTGGGTGCAGATATTTAGAGACGATGAAGGCGGTATGTTAACGGACAAAGTTGTGACAGCCAATTTTCCCGTCATATTAAATTTGTTACATGACACCTTTATTCTCTAATCGCTTCAACTCTATAGCATTGCGCAAATCAATTTTCACGAATACGATATTTACAAGAGTACTTTCCTTTATTATTATTTCCTCGAATACAACTCATGCAATTTTGTTGATATCTCATAAACAATTTAGGCTGAATTTTCTTCGAATATAACAAGGTATAATTTTCTCCGAATCAAAATTTCGTTCGTCTTTCATAAATAAATATTTCAGTTATAACTGCAGCATAAGCTGATTTAGTTTATGAAATTAGAGCGAGAAACTTCAGTGCAGTGGTCCGTAGGTCTACCTTTTATTTACACACATAAAGATAAATTTAAAGAAATATACTTTCTATTTCTTTTTTATTTTCCTATGAAGAGTTTATTAGTACATTTCCTACAAAGTGTGATTCTGGTTTTGCACAGCGTCAAGACCCATGTTGCAACTTCAAATAATAATAATAATAATAATAATAATAATAATAATAATAATAATAATAATATAATAACATGTGTAATATATATTAATAGGGTATATGTAGTCTATGAATAATGAGTTATTAAAGCTTTCACATTCTGAAACACACTTTTCATTCACTTTTAGCATGTAAAAGCCCGGCCCATCTCGAAAAGTCTTGGACCCTTAAGAAACATTTGCTTGGTATACTTCTGTATATTGAACTAATATTCGATATAAACATCCGGGAACCCACTGAAAGAAGCCCTCACTAGAATGTATATACATATATAATTCACAGTGAATTACGTTATTCAATTGCAATTGAATGCGAGTGACTGCACAAAGAATAAAGTTTACCTTACAGCCAGTAGATGTCAGATATTCACAAAGTGCACTGCCCTACCTAATTTTCTATTTAGACGATAGATGGCAGAGAGTTCCATCTTTCTTGTATTAATATTCTCGCCGTTGTTGTGTCACGTTCAAAAAATCTATTTACACAAAAATTACTGTTTTAATACTATTTTGTTCAAAATTATAATAAACCAAGAAAAAAGTTTCTTTCCTTATGTTTCATAATTTTTTGCTATTATCAAATCAAAGTTATTCATTTTACATTTTCCTATTTAAAATTTAATTCAATGTGTTAATAACAAATCGTCAGTAAATTTCGATCATAATTAACTTTAAGCACTTCTAAATAAAAATTTCTATATATATTTTCTTTAATCTGGGCAATGGACAAGCCTTGTAAGAGAAGTCACATTTGAAGTTTGTTTCGTTTGAAACTAATAGAAGGAAACTTTGTTAATGCTCTGATTCTTCTATTGTTATGTACAACATCTAGACAACATTTATAATTTGGTTTCAAGCTTTAAAACTTCATTTTTCTTGAGTGTGACTTCCCTTACGAGCCGGCTCTGCTGCAATTCCTTTCCACGTTATACCACAGTGCTTCTTGATTTCGTCACACCACCTTGTATGAAGACGTTTCTAAGGCCGTTTCTTGTCTTTTGATGTCAAGAATTGTTTTGGTTCATTTATCATCATTTCTTTTTGCAATATATCCACTCTATTATCATTTCAGTGCCGGGGGCGCGGTGGCTCAGTGGTAGAGCGTTCACCTCTGGTGCTTGGGGTCCCGAGTTCGATCCCAGCCTCCGCCAAGTGAACTTTGTGGTGGACAAACACCGTGCTCGTGGGTTTTCTCGGGGTTCTCCCGTTTCCTCCCACTTTCTTCATTCCACCAGTTCACTCATCTCTCATTATCACCGTCTCCTTTAGCCTAACCGGCATAACCGTGGGACGTAAAACTCACAGATTTCATTTCATTTCATTCATTTCAGTGCCTTTATTTTCACGATAATATCCGTCACTCCTGCTACCTTGCTGGTTCACGTGATTCTTTTCACTATCTGGAAATACGTTTATTTTATGTATTAAAAAGGCTATTGAAACAACCAGTAGGGACATCTTGCGTTGGAAATCTGGACTGTTTCTGTAACAATCATTGGTAAAGACATATATATACGGCTTATGTTTCTACACCAAGGCTAAGTGAGACTTTAATAATGAGATGAATAATGACAATAGTGAAATGAAGAAAGATGATGGAAACAGAAAAACTCCTAGAAAATCTACGCACACACAATTTGAACATCACAAACTCCATTTGGCGGGAGCTGGAATCAAATCAAGGATCAACGATGTCAGAAATCTATTATATATTAAATTTTCTGTATAATCTTTAGTCCATACATTCAAAATAAAAATAAAAGGTATGTAAAATCTGCAATATTCTTTGTTCATGTTAAGAATTCGTCGTACAACTTAATCATGGAGCTTAACATGGTATAAAAAGATTATCAGACCTTACTTTGATGCATTATGCATTAGTCTACGTACGGTAACTACTGCAATATCCTGCAATCAAAAGCCGGTTTTCTCTTCGTCCATTGTACTTGTTGGTAAACAGATTTATGTATTCCAAAATACACCTACACCATAAGGAATTCTATTGTTTTCTCGCTTTTTATTTTGGAGACACTTGTCTGCAGATTATTGTCTGCAATTCCTTCTGAAATTTCGTTAGAATCTTCAATAAGGTATATTATTTGGGATTAAATGTTTTACAATTTTGTTCCCACAGTACATCTTTATGTCTGACTTCATTATATGTGAAAGCAGTTTCGCCAAGGTGGTGTTGGGGTAAGATACGTGGTTTTCTTGTTTGATTTTTTTTTTTAAATTGAGACAGGATCGTGCCGTGCCCCTACTCAGTTCATTATACTCTTTCAATTCAGTGTGCTTTCTTACAGCTTTAACACAATTGAATTTTACTCTTACATTATAGAACGACATTATAAACCTTATACAAACCGCTCTATTCTTGGAACTTTAAAGACCAGTCTTGAAATTCTGTTTGCCTCAACTCAACCATTCGTCTTTAAATTTGAAAAAAAAAATCTAGGTATTGTGGAAGTACTCTCCCTTTCTTGCACATTCTTAATCTATTCATTTAAAATAATCACACTATAATATGTTCATATCAAATAAAATTAGAAGCTAAATAGAACGTTACAATGTTGCAACGTTGCACTGTACAACTGCACTGCAACGTTATACAGTGATTGTCTCCTAAGGCCGAATACAGTAAGGGGGGGGGCGATCACCTCCTCCCAGAAGAGGAATCTTTCTTCTTTTATATATAAATAAAACTCATCCCAGAGTTTGAAGCTCTTAAAAGTAGCTCTCAGTATTACAACCCACTGCCTTCCCCAGAAGTCCGCCCTGGATCCGCCCCTGGTGTCTCCAACGGTAAACAAGATGTTTAACCAAAAAAACGTTGAACCAGTGTTCTCTATATCTTATAGATAATTCATAGTTCAATGAGCACTGTTGGCAAAATGTATGAAACAAAAATTCTTGTAATGTATTTTCCTTTTAAAAAGTACCGATAAATTACAAAATTAGTTAACCAATCATTATAGGTTTAGCTGAAAATATAAGTTACAATAAGAAAAATCCGTTATCCCGAAAGCGGTAGGCTTATATTGTATATACAAATATATCGAATCCTCTTGCTTACTACAGAAATCAGTACGGAGCATACGTTATCCATACGCAACATAAGCACTGCCCTTACATCATGCCGTTGCAGGATGCCTGACATCTAACAGTTTCCGTACATCACATACATATACTTACATTACATTCCTCAGCTATATGTTATATAAATCCATTTGTATGTGAGATCCTGACTGCCTACATTGTTTCATACGGAAAGTACGTATAGATGGAACACATACGGAAAGTATTATAACACATGCGTTTTCAGTTATACGTCTTCTGTACGCCAAGTCGAAAAACTACAGGAATTACGCATGTAACCTACCTTTTAAAGTACACCATTATTTTTTCTCAGTGTAATTTAGGAAAAAAAAAAAGACCGAACAAAGGGCGTTCGGTCTGACTAATGAACCGATGACCGGACAATGTCTGGTTGAAAACCAGACAATTGACAACATAAAATGATTGCTCACAAGGGACATCACCCAATTGTCCGGCTCCGATTTCAATGAAATTTCTCTAGCTGATAGAGGACATATATGTATTATTTGTGATTACAGAAATTTTTGCCATGGTGTGTGTTTTCTATTTTTTTTAAATAATTTTTACGAGTTGTGATTTAGTTATTAAAGATTACTGCAGAAGTCCCTTACTAACTTTTGTAAACGTAGCGTTAATGAAATAACAACTATGTAGATACATATAAAGCCTAGGGGGAAGTTGTATGGTAGGTATGACCTTGACGGCAGCTATCTTGAAATCCGCCATCTTGAATCAAGGCCAACTTTTTTAAATGGGAATAGGGTAATATGATACATAATTACGGGCTAGAATTTAATCAGGAAGACAATGGTGAAGCTAGTTTTGAGATACACCCATTTGGGGAAAAGCTACAGGCATTTAATTGTTCGCTCACTGCGTTAGAAAGTCCCTTACCTCCGCTTCTAACCCGCGTGTTAATGACAATAAATGGATAAAAGCTTCGGTAATACATATTATGCCTAGAGGGAAGTGATACGGTAAGGGTATCCTTGACGGCAGCCATCTTGAAATCCGCCATTTTGAATTAAAGTGAAGTTTGAAAAATGAAAACCATAGCATGTGACACATCATTTTAATAGCATTTTTTTCCAAAAACCCAATGGTATGCTTATTTTTGTTCTATAGTTAACCAATATCAATTTAGGACTGCTTCTAATGTGCACCAAACGTCCATTATTCAATCTTTCAAATTGGCAACACTCCTAATTTTCACCGCACTCCTAATTTTCTAAATGTATTACATTTTTTTAAGACTTGAAATTTGTCAGTTCATGAATAGTGTTCGGATAAGCATCCAGCAATCTTTTTGAATTTGAAGACTTGCCATGTAATTATTAATTTTAAACGAGAATACATGAAGAACCTATGGACCTATGTGACGTAAAGAAATACAAGTGAAATTATAACAAATTGGTGTTATACGAACACGAAATTATCAGGAAATGTAGTCTACATGTTGCGCAAACGAAAAACAATAAAATATTGTTAATAAATTCAACTTTAAAGGAACAGCAGCAATGATAGAAAATATCAAAGAGGCATAATATGACTGTTCCCAAAACATTGTTTGTACCATGAACATAATATGAAAACAGGTAACTTGTTTATAAAGAGGTGTAACTTAATTGAGTTCCCAATCAACATTGATTATACGTAAATCTTACAAACATGAATTATCGACGACAATCGCTAGAAAACGAATGACTTTTTTTCTGACTAGCTAAAAAAAAATTGCCATAGAAAATAAATAAATATACAATAAAGAAATAAATATGAAACAAAACAAAAGACCCTTGATTTACACAACAATCAGATTTAGTTTTCCTTTTTGAAGTGAATTTTCATTTGATTTTTCGTCTCATCTGCTATACAAGCTACGTCTTCGGTATTAACTGAATGAAAAGTTGGAATTGTTTCGTCGTGCGATGATTCACGTCAGTAAACGAGTTTTTGAAGGGCAGATATAGGAAATAAATAATTACATGGCAAGTCTTCAAATTCAGAAAGATTTCTGGATGCTTATCCGAACACTATTCATGAACTGACAAATTTCAAGTCTTAAAAAATGTAATAAATTTAGAAAACATGAGCCATGGCAACAATTGCAAAGTGCCAATTGGAATTTTAAAACATGTGGTGAAAATTAGGAGTGTTGCCAATTTGAAAGATCGAATAATGGACGTTTGGTGCACATTAGAAACAGTTCTAAATTCATATTGGTTAACTATAGAACAAAAATAAGCATACCATTGGGTTATTGGAAAAATTTACTATTAAAATGAAGTGTCACATGCTATGGTTTTCATTTTTCAAACTTCACTTTAATTCAAAATGGCGGATTTCAAGATGGCTGCCGTCAAGGATACCCTTACCGTATCACTTCCCTCTAGGCCTAATATGTATTACCGAAGCTTTTATCCATTTATTGTCATTAATACGCGGGTTAGAAGCGGAGATAAGGGACTTTCTAACGCAGTGAGCGAACAATTAAATGCCTGTAGCTTTTCCCCAAATGGGTGTATCTCAAAACTAGCTTCACCATTGTCTTCCTGATTAAATTCTAGCCCGTAATTATGTATCATATTACCCTATTCCCATTTAAAAAAGTTGGCCTTGATTCAAGATGGCGGATTTCAAGATAGCTGCCGTCAAGGTCATACCTACCATACAACTTCCCCCTAGGCTTTATATGTATCTACATAGTTGTTATTTCATTAACGCTACGTTTACAAACGTTAGTAAGGGACTTCTGCAGTAATCTTTAATAACTACATCACAACTCGTAAAAATTATTTTAAAAAAATAAAAAACATGCACCATGGCAAAAATTTCTGTAATCACAAATAATACATATATGTCCTCTATCAGCTAGAAAAATTTCATTGAAATCGGAGCCGGACAATTGGGTGATGTCCCTTGTCAGATGGCTTAAATAGAATTTCGTCAAGGTGGTGGAGAAATGTTTACGACTTTTTAAAAACAAAAATAATTCTGATGGTTTAGAGACTTGCTTTTTTCTACGGTCACCATTTTAATGAAACTATTGACATTTTAGTGTAAACACATAGATCTAAATAGCCTGACCGTTCAATTCATTACCCGGCTTTATCATTACAGTTCTTATAAATCTAAAAAAAACATGGTACTGTCCATATATATTCCTTCTCACACTACAAATATATTCCTGGATCAATTTCAACAAAACGTGTGTGATGATAACTATGCTAAGTGCCAAGATTGTGTTTAAATAATTAGTCAAACTTTTAAGTGTGAATAATTAATTAAGTATGGGCTGCATACCAGTCTAATTTATCAGTACAGGTTTGCGTGGGTTCTTAACGTTTTGAGTCAATCCTGCTCTAATTGATTGACTTGTTGCATATATCACTTATGGTGTACTCACTTATGATATTCGACTTCAACACCCAAGCTCTTAGACTAATTTGATCGTTTGAATAACGGCATTTGTAGGAAACTAACACAGAATACATTATCTAAAAACATTTAAACAGTGAAGACCTATGAAATATATCATATACTTACTCCCTGGAACTGGAGAGATTGAACAACATATCTACATATCTTCCTTATGGGATCTGAATTTAATTTGTATAGAGGTATCCTAGAAAGTTTTGTAGCTTTTTGTGGAGGTCTGTGTTCAGTTTACCCTCACACTATGAGTTGAATGCGAATGGAGATAAGGCGAAGGTCAGTTGTTGGTGCGGATATCTATAATACTACCTGGTTGTGGCAGTTCAGTTACACCATGAACTTGCGTAAGGACAGAGTAAACATGGAACTTCCACAGAGCGTCATAAGGGTATGTATGATGTACGAGTTCAAACTGGGGTCAAACTCAGCTGCAACGGGGAGAAAGATATGGATGTCGTGACTACGCGGTCGGTGAACCAGTGTTTTTATAAGTTTAAGGACGGTGACGAAACACTCGAAAACGCACCACGTACCGGAAAACAAACACATGTACAGAATGAAGATCTTCATGCAGCAATTGAGGCGAATAGTGGCCAGAAATGTGAGGAACTGGGACTACAATTCAGTTTAAGTAGAGAAACCATTCGCCAGTACCTCCATCAACTTGGAACGCACTATAAGTTAGGTCGGTGGGTCCCACATGATTTGACTCCGGGCCAGAAGGCAACGTGAGCAGACACCTGTGTTTCTTTGTTGTCTCGTCTGAGGAAGGAGCCATTTCTAGACAAGGTGTTGACATGTGGTGAGAAGTGGGTCCTGTACGAAGCTCCACGGCGGCGTCATCATTGATTAGCATCCCATGAACCGGTTCCAAAACAGCCGAAACCAGCACTGCACTAGAAGAAGGTTCTCCTATGTGTTAGGTGGACTGCTCGCGGCATCGTACGTCGGGAAGTGCTGGCAGCTAGTCAGTGCGTCAATGCAACGGTGTATTGTCAGCAGTTGAGCCGTGTTCAAGAAAAACTTAAAACTCTGAAGGCAGCACTTCTGAATCGCAAAAGGGTCCTCCTGTTGCAGGATAATGCTAAGCCCTACGTGGCTAGGATGACCCGGGACACCATTCTACGCATTGGATGGGAAACACTATTGCATCCACCATACTTCCCGGACATTGCACCGTCCGATTATCACCTATTCCATTCCTTGGACATTGAGGATGCTAGTTCAAATCCCTAGTAGAGGTCCAAAGTCACTTGATATTTTCTTCGCTTCACTTCCACCAAGTTTTATCGCGATGGAATCCATGGCCTCCCAGAAGGTTGGCAGAGGGTCGCCGATGGTGATGAGGATTATTTTTAATCTTGGAGGTACGTCGTAGGTGACATATCGATGTTCGAGGGTGGTGGATGAAAAAGCGACCAAGCTTTCTTGGTTACTTTTATAGATTAAACACAAACAACCTCTGTGGTCTTGTGTAAGAGGTAGTGTGTGTATATACGAATAGAACAAAGAAAAGAAGTTTAGATATAGAATTGATCTCAAATTTCCCTCTTAAGAGAGGGATTTTCGAAATCGTTTAAATATGTTATTCCTTATTTTTATAAAAGTTTGTATCTCGAATTTCTCATCTTCAATTCAGACGAGTACCTAAGTTACATTTGGCACCGTGTGAATAAATAAAAAGACATTTCAATATTATAGAAATACCCCCGCTTTCGTCCTAAAAGCGGAATCTTCTAAACGTCTTAAATACGTATTCTCTTGTTTATAGTTAAGAGTTTATAAACCGAATTTCACATCTTTAGCTTAAGCGAATCTCCACATTGAGTTAGTTTTCAATAAAGAACGAGAAATTTGGATGTTCCAGAATCGACCCCATATTTCCCTCTTAGGAGGGGAATTTTCAAAAACTCTTATATATGTGTTCCTTTAGTTTGATATAAGAGTTTATAAACCGAATTTGTTATCTCAAACTCAAGCAAATTCCTATACTTGGCACTTCGTAAATAAATATAGGGAGATCTTAATATTATAGAAATTGACCCTTTTCCCTCTTTAGGAGCAAAATTTTCGAAACATATATTCCCTTATTCTCATAAACTCGTTGGAGTTTATAAACCGAGTTTTACATATACAAACCAGCACCAAATGGCATTCCTCTAAACAGGTAAAAAAAAAAAAATATTGTTTAAAATTAAAATAATACCTAATCCCACTAAAAAAATATATTCCGTAATTCCAATAAAAAGCAACTTTAGAACATTCAGGTTGACTATGTGACTCCAGACCTCCCACTTCCACTTACTGACTGGATTCAGACATGCAAAAGGATTAATATTCTTTAAAGTATTCAGCATTAGCATCTACACATTTTACCACCTACTCTACCATCCTCGGTTCGCCCCCTCGAAGGCCTAGACGAGAAGCTTCTTTAAAGCTGTTGTCACAGCCGCTTGGATAGCCTCAATGCTGTCAAAACGGCGTTCTTAGTACTTTCATGATCTTGGGAAACAAAACAAAAAGTAGGTCGGAGCGAAGTTGGAACTGAAGGGAGGCTGCGGTTGCGTTACCACGTTTTGCTTCACCAGATGTGTGGCTGGGTGCAGTATCGTGATGCAGCACCCAGGTACCAGCGATGTCTTTTCGCACACGATGATTCTTTTCCGCAATCTTTCCAGAATACCTGTTTAGTAGACAGCGGCAAGGTCTATCCTTGAGGTACAAACTTTATTGTGAGCCACACCCTTAGCATCGAAAAACACAATCAACATTGTCTTCAATTAGAATTTGCTTACTCTCGCCTTCTTCTGTTTTGGGGACGCCAGGATGTGCCATTCGGATTCTGGTGCTTCGTATCTCAGTCGTATTGAAATGTCCACGTTTCATACCAGTAATAACGTTGTACAAATAATCCAGTTCAATTTTCACACGTTGCTTAAGTTCACTTGCTATCAACACTCGATTGGTCTTTTCATCGTCTGTCAACAATTTGGGGATCAGTATAACGCACATCTTTTGCATGTTCAGTTCTTCCGTAATGCGATGCACAACGGTTTTCGGAATGTCTAGAGTATCTGCTAACACTAGAACACTCGTTCGACGGCCAGTATTCAACAACTCACGCACACGAGTCACATTTTCATCAGTTTGGCTTGTTGATGGCCGTCCAGGACCGGGGTCATCGTCCACTCATTCCTGGTTCCCCTTTAAACTTCATTCACATCATAATTTGCACATATGAAAGAGCAGACTTCCTGTGGGCTTGTTTAAGCAGTTCATAAGTTTATTCTAAATAACTAGATCGTCCAACGTTGTTCGAAAGTATCCGCCATGACGTGATCTCAAAACAGTTGTGCACTAAATTAGCGATCTTGACGCCATTGATGCTCGGAGAAGACTGATCTAGGGTGCGCTGAGAGACCCGCCCATCTAATTCAACATGTCTGAACGTGCTGCGACCTGTCGGGGATGGCAAATATATTTCATGACTTTTGGAACACACCTTGTGTATATATACATACAGAATATGAATTATTTCTAGGTTCTTTTTCTTAACTCATTATTTTTCCTCTCTTTTCCTGTATTTATCCCCATTTTTCGTCAATATTTTTTCTTTTTTCTTAATTACTTTACAATTTAGCCTTTTACATTGTTTATTTTATTGTGGTATGTTTATTTTCCACTCCTACTCCAACAATAAAACAACACAAATATATTACATACATAAAACTGAAACACATCAATATTGTATAATATTAATCATTCATCCAATAAAATATTTAAAAACCAACAAAAGCAATCCAATCCAATTTTAAAATTCCAATCATTAATCTTCAATTACTATAATGTAAATGCAGATTTAATATCTGAAGGAAGACTTTGAAACGTAACTAGCAACTCTTTTCTGAAGGTATTGCAAACTTTAGTGATAGCCCATCAAGATCCATGGAACTATAGGGTGTCCAATATACAATACAACCCGGAGTTTGGGATAGTAGAACTTTTGAACCTGAAGTGATACACAAATAATGGTTATACCAAAATGAAGCCTTGTTCACGCATATATTTTTAAAATAGGAAGCAACGATTGAAATACACTAGGAACCACACAGTGTTGCCAGATGTAGCCGAAGGTGTAAACATATATATTTTTTTCTACAAAGCACGTAAATTGACTCAAAATTCATACGTATGGATATTCTGTCGTTAATTTGCAGTTTGTTTAATTGGAGTAGCTTGGAAACTATGGAGCAGAGAAAGGAACTTTTAATTTCTACCAATAACTAATCGGATGAGGAGTCTATAAGGGACAAGTAGGGAAATCGTAGTTTTCATAAATTACGGCATGGACCACACCACAGACACATGCTTTTCGTATTCTCTGTTGGTTCCCGAAATTTCTCGTTTTAAGCTGATCGTTTGCGATTCAGTAAAACTCAAAGAATACACATTTCTCAAAACTCAACCTTAAAATATTGTATGTACTTTTAGGATTTTTTTTTCCCTCCAGGATATTAACATTACAATGTGCGATTCTGTTATAATCATTACAAATACCATTTAGAAATCCAAAACTTACCACTTTATTTGGGGTTGTCCATTATTTGAAAATTTTAATACTTTGCGGATGTTCGTTTCAGATTATGGACGGGTAATTCTGAATAACTACAGGAAGAGACTGGTATTGCTAGGTGTCTGGTCGGACAGTTTCTTCTGCATGTCATTAAACATATTTTGTTTAAAAATACTAGTTAATTAGTTTATAATGTTATTCTGTAAAGTGCGAAATTATGATAAATCCTGGCCACAGGCGCAGATCCTCCTTCCCCTCCCTCTACCACCACAAAAGTTTCTTTTAGCCTCCTTGAATCTGGATGTCTTTCGTTGCCAGAAATGTCCTACCAGATTGAACGTGATCTTACGTTATTTTGTGTACTACGTACACTGATTGCACGTATATAATTAGCGTGAAAGGGAAATCCTTGTCATTGGGTATATTCGGAAGAATATACTTAAATGTACACAATGAAATTATACCATCCGTTATTTGTAAACTTTAACATGATTGAGAAAGTAGTTATTTTCACACAAAAGCGCTAAAACCGTAGCAGGGGAATTTCAATGTGCCTATTTCAGGTGCTCCTTTTGTAGCCAAGTAACTAATGCCATTCTTTCTTGTCATGTGCTTAACCTCCGTTTGAGTACTTGAATCAGATAATAATAATAATAATAATAATATTAAAAAACTGGATTGGACCCTAGTTTAAATACTAGGTTCCAGCTCACGTGATTTCGGTGCTCAAAAGAAAAATTAAATTCTAGTCAACCAATTAAATGTAGTGAGTGGGCTTTAATCAAAATTGTAGTCTGATTGTTTTTGCAGTATGAATACATTGTACTATCATTAGAACTCCTAGGCTTTTATACCTGCTCTTTAATTAGCACAGAACATTTATTTCATTATAAGTAGCTTATTGAAGAAGAAGAACCCCGTTGGGATAAAGTTGAAAAAATTCAGAAAATTTCTATCACTCATGTATTTTTTTTACCAGAATTTAAAATGCACTTTTTTGTTGAAGTGAGTTTACACTAACACTAATATGTAGATCTCAATACAATTCAAGTACACTTATAACACTAAAACTATGCAATCATTACATTTTGCATACGGAAACTCAATTCATCTTCTGCTATGTCGGAGACAAAACCACTTTACTTTTTTTTAAGTTTTACAAATACGAGATCATAACTACTTCTATGTGATTGATTTCTTTCTTTATTTTCACTGACACTGTGCAAAGAATTCTCGCATTGCATCCAACATACGTGATTTATAATTAAGGTCCGACTGGAAGCTCTCTATAACTTCAGCAGTTCTGTCTTGTTTCACAAATTTATCAAAACCATCAGCAGAAGATATATCGACAGCTTTCTCGTACGTTGCTCCATCCATCAACACAACTGCGAGATAAACAACAGCTGCTATTCGCCCTAGATTACGATGTTCTTCAAAACTTGCTTTGAGATTATCCAAAGTAAACTCAGGGACTTCCACATTATATTGATTAAGGACACTTGTGAATGACTTATGATAAGCACTGAGTAGATCGTGCAAGTACCTATCTCTAACTTTTGATATGGTGGAAATGTGCAGAAACATGGCAATATCATTGGCAGGGGGACAATATTTTATGATCTGATAATCCACAAATTTCACGTCACTTATAAATCCGTTATCATCATAACGCACTAGAATATTATTCACCCACAAATCACCGTGACACATCACATTCGTATATTTTGTTGATGTTTGAGCTAAGTCCCATAAAGAGTTCTAATATTTCAGAATTTTATCTTCATTTGATTCTACAAGGGGTTTGAACTCGGGTATCGTGAGAGCAAGTGCCTTAAGACATCGATATCCACACTGAAACCATTCGTAACACGGATAGCCTGCCTTCTTTATAAACATTTTCTCTGATAACTCATATTTTTTGTTCAAAGGTACACCTAATTTCTTTTCCATCACAATCGAAGCACCATGGAATCTTCCTAAATGTTCCAGGATTACTGAACAATCTAAAAAATCCAGAGCACGCTTTCTATCTGGAAGTACGTAGTTTTGTGTCTTCAAGTTCTCCATCACCAACTGTCCCATGTTAGCGAAATAACAAATAGGTATCGGTAAAGAAGTGTCTGGTACGTAGTATTTCAAATCCGGAACTACTTGTTTGTAAAAATGGAACTCTCTTTCAAATGCACCCAATTCGTCGGCAAAACATCGTTGACTTTCTTGTAAAGGTTGAGCTTTGAGAAACAAATCCAATTGGTTGCTCTTGTTCTGGTGTAAGATATTTACAATTAAATGTAGATGAATTCCTAAAAAACCTGAAACCGAACCAATTGGCTCTACTTTGTGGTTTAAAATTGTAAAATCTGAGTCTTGTAAACATCTTTTCACACATTTGTAACAGTCTTTGTCGGAAACCACTACTGGTATATGCTGTGTGGATTCCATGTCGCTGGATGGTATCAGTCTTCAAGATAAACTACGATATGCACAGCAGCTAATAGTACGAAATTATTGCTGAGGAAAAAAATATTTGGAGAGGTACATCTTTTATAAGTTACGGGGTACTTGTTATCTTCAAGAATTAATCAAAAAATAAATAAACAAAAGTTAGGCAACTCTGTTTCTGAAAACAATTAGCTTCAGGGCTTTAGCAACGAAATTACAGGGCTTTAAATGGTATCATAACTCTAATGCTGTGATGATGTTTCTTGCGAGAGAAAATCTTGAATAATTCCAGTTTCTAACTGCTTCAAATTATTTTCTGTTTGTTCTATTCGTAATCCTGTCACTTGGCGCTGAATCAATAAATTATACGAGTGTTATGTTTACAAAGTACATCCTCAAGACACTGCTGTGTAATGCACTTTTGACTATATTTTTAAAAACAGAATTAAGTGTTAGCGAATTGCGTAAAATTTTGTGTTATTTCATCAAGGGATAAAATTCAGCAAATCATAAATATGTCATTTAAAGTGAAATTTCACTTTTTCAGTTGCACTGTAAAGACAATTTGCAAAGGTAATTGCATTTTCAAGGACATCGTTACTTAGTGATAACACCTTGCTCGCAAATATTTTTAACCTATGGTAGTTCATGTTACATGACTTTTTTTTTTTTTACTTCAATGTTCCATAGATATATTCCGAGGCTAAGGGGACGTTGACGATGATAATGAAGAAAGTAGGAGAAACAGGGAGAACCTCGAAGAAAGTCACGCATAACGTTTGTCCACCATAAAGCCCACTTGGCGTGAGCTGGAATCTAACCAGAGATCCCATATACCAGTGGTAAGCACTTTACCACTAAGCCATTGCGACTTCCTTTTATTTTTCAAAGGGAAACGGGCAAACTTCTTAGATTTCTCAATTAAAATAGAATTACGTTTCCATCCCAAACAAATCAACCTTCCCACGTGAGTTCTCACGAATTTTCAATTTTTTAAGAAAAATGACGACAATAGTACATTCAAAATAAGAACTGGAAGATATCTACGCTGTAAGGACTTTCAATGAATTTACAAGGACAATCTGACGAATATACTGCCACCATGTCATTATTTTAAATAATAATCAAACTCAACACAAGGAATACGATAGACTTGCAAATGATAATTGATTGATATTAAAACTAGTGTTACCTGTCCGAAGTAAAAGTGAGCAGAGAATTTCTTTTTAACATTAACAGAGGCAAGGATGGGGTTATAAAGAGTCCATACTTTTGAAATTTAGGTTTTTATTCTGGAATGTGACCTTCTATTTTTGCTTTTTATTTTGTGTTATTAAGGACGCAAAATATTTTTATTTATAAATGATAAATATTTCATTTTGTTTTCTTAATGAATAATATTACTTTAAAAATCTCGGTGGATACAAAGTAACCCGTCCCTTTTGGTTCAACTTCTTATCTTTAATTTTAGATTTTTTATTTTTATTTTTATTTTGCAAGGGCGCCGATCATGGGGGGACGAGGGGCCCGGGCATCTAATGCTCCTGTGAGACCCTAGTATTTCTTTGAATATGTATTTTTGTTGTTGTATGTATTTTTATGAATATACAATAGTTGGCATTACACATCTGAATGGGATCCCCCAAAGTTACAGAGAAATCGTCCGCCTTGTGAGATTGTACAAATTTCCAAATTTGCTGCACTATTTTACAGCAAAAGAACGTTTTCATACCATTTTGTAACAACGTGTCTAACTTTACAGCAACTATGTAAGATCTGTTGATGTTCCCTGAAAAATAAGTCATTTAGGTAATTTATAATTTATATAAATTTCGTGCTTAAAAATGTCTCGTTGTCGGTAGATGTTTTCAGTGAACATCATTTTACAGTGCTGTACGCTGAAATACGAATATGCTTTTTACTTAGAAAGGAGTTAAGACATTTGAACCTCCTCCCGTTTACCAATTTCAAACATAACGAAGGGGAAATCATTAAGTTTTTATTTTTTTTACTTTTCCTTTTTTTCTTTTCTTTTCTACCTTTCTTTTTTCTTTTTATAAAGAATACACTAAAACATTTTCTTAATGGTGGGACGAGTAAATTCATTCCTTTATCATTGACTAAGTCAATGGTGATCAACCGCTGTGTCATCCAGTCCCATAAAGTGTATCATGAAATTTGAGAATTTAATAAGCCAATTAGTCAGAATCAATTTAGAGACAAACTGTAACAGTCAGCGCCTCCAACAGCAGTAACAATGCTTAGTACTATGTAGAGTCACTACTTTTTACATAGTTTTACACTATTATCAGTGGCGTACACCACAAGGAGGGTTTCGCGATTTTAACCCCTTTGGGCAAGATATTATGGAAAAATAAACATTTAGTATATTAAGATATACATAAATCATGTTTGTCCTGAAAGGAAATGAGATCGAATGCTTGACATTTGCTTGATCAAACTCTGCATAGTCCACTGGCCTGAAATTTATATAATTTTAATACATCAAACAAGTATGTTGTGATGCCGTAGGTGTACAATAAAATATGTATCGTGAGTCAGAAAAGGTTGAGAACCACTGCAAAAGGCTTTCTAAGAAAGCATCACATCACGCATCATGAAAATCGAATAATTAGTAAAGTTACATCTGAAGATCAAATTTTCCCGCAGAAAATAATAGAGATCCTATTAATACGTTTCATTATACGAGAATACGTTTCTCGTCAGCATTAGCATCAAAATATAGCGTCTGCGTGTACAAATAAGAACAACAAAAAGAAAAAAGGGTTCTCAAGATTTGTTTTTAAATTATTGCAATGTTTAGCAGAATTATTTGTGCACATGACTTCGTAATAGTGATCCTTAGTTATACTTATAATTGGACCACTAACATTTTCTAGTGTTGACGTATCATTATGGAGGGGTGCGGTAGCTCAGTAGTAGAATACTCCCCTGCGGTGCGTGGGGTCCCGTTTTTGATGCCAGTTCGCACCATTTGAGCATAGTGCTGGACAACCACAATTACGTGGATTTCCCCGTGTTCTCCTGTTTCCTCCTACTTTCTTCATTCCACCATTTATTTCATGATCATCACCTTCCTAAGTCTCCAACGCATAATCGTGGACCTAAAACAAAGATTTCATTTTATTTTTTCATCATCATAAGAAAATTGAAGAATTACGTGAATTAAGAACTAGCGGAAGTCAAAAATAATGGTACCCGAGAGCTGATGCACCGACGACTCATCATTATGTTGAACGTGCTACATCTGGGTAGCCATAGCCCTTCAATTGTAGCGGCAGTGAGTTGAATACTTCTTTCTATCCGTTAGCTAATTTCAGCAGTATTTCAAACCCGTATGACCATAAAGAAAATTAAAAACAATAAAAGTTGTTATGTTATTCGGCTCACATCTGTTATTCGGCTCACCTCTGTATACTGAAATAAAGTACTTAGCGTGTTATCGCAAGAGCACATAAAAGTATGTCCAGCCATGCGGAGAACGTTTGACCCAGTGACTCATGGTCAGGACATCGGCCTGTACAAGCAAGCCAGTAGCCAGCCCCAAAACATAGGGGTTGCCGGTAGAAGTTAGAGGGGCTGGTCCAAACATATTATAGTTCATTTGCAAGCTTACCACGAAAATTTTAGGGGGGCAGCAAAAATTTAGGGGGCCCTAGACCCCCGTGAATACGGGCCTGTATGCAAGAACATACTAGCTGAAATGCTCGTTATTCGCACGGGAAGAATAGATTTATGGAAAATATTTGGAATACTTATAAAGTTCTGATAAAACGAGAAAACCCACCAAATGGTGGTTGTCACCTTCATTTTTCATCTCTAATCTCCGATTGCTGTACTAGGGGTCTTACTCCCACTGGATCTGAAGTTGGGCTTAAAGGGCATCGTAAATGTCACCAATCTACTTAGGAACACGGTAAACTGTGGATTCCACAGTAATATCGGTCTTGTACAAATATTTTTACATTCCACTATTTTCCCCCCTCTCATGGGTGCTTATACGAGGTGAACTTGGACTTGAAGGCATCGTCCCGAGTCTTACTATTTATCTCACAAGTAAACCTTACGTTTGGGTGAATCGAGTTGCTGACTGAGACACATATGAGAAGGTAGTACTAAATGTGGTCAGTATTTCAGTGAAGTTGTAGGTGCGAAGCTCCAGGGGTTTAGGAGATACAGCTACCAGAACATCACATGGAAGTACAAATAGTCTTCATACAGTTGGAGGTAAAAGCTCTGTAAGACCTCTTGTAACGACAAAAGGTGAATAACAAATATATGGGTACATATTAGAACTAGAGGGAAGTTATATAGTAAGGGTATACCTGACGGCGGCCATCTTGAAATCCGCCATTTTGAATTAAGGTTAAGTTTTTAAAATAGGAATAGGGTCATGTGATACTTGATTTAAGTCGGAAATTTAATCAGAAGAACAATGGTGACGTTAATTTTGATTTACGCGCAATTGGTAAAAAGTTACGGGGAAATTAAATATTGTTGCAGCGAGAAATAGATGTGAACAGGATACAAGAAAAACAACGAAATGGCGTCCAAGTACAGCATCAAACAACTAACATTGTAACGACACCATTGTATTTCTGATTAACTTCTAGCCCGAAGTCATCTATTGCATTACTCTATTCCCAATTAATTTTGTGCTGGTTAATGATAAAGCAAAAATGGTTATACCGTTGGATTTATGGTAAAATTTGCTATTAATAAGGTGTCACTGTTATGCGTTTTGTTTAAAACTTTTGTCTGATTCAAAATGGCGGATTTGAACATGGCCGCCATCAAGGCAACTCTTACCATAGACCTAATATTTAACCACCTGCTTTTTATTTAATTATTATCATTAACACAAAATTTACAAGGTGGGGTAAAGGACTAATACATATGCTGCAACAATATTTAATTTCCCTGTAACTTTTTACCAATTGCGCGTAAATCAACATTAACGTCACCATTGTTCTTCTGATTAAATTTGCGCCTTAAATCAAGTATCACATGACCCTATTCCTATTTTAAAAACTTAACCTTAATTCAAAATGGCGGATTTCAAGATGGCCGCCGTCAGGTATACCCTTACTATATAACTTCCCTCTAGTTCTAATATGTACCCATATATTTGTTATTCACCTTTTGTCGTTACAAGAGGTCTTACAGGGCTTTTACCTTTAACTGTATGAAGACTATTTGTACTTCCATGTGATGTTCTGGTAGCTGTATCTCCTAAACCCCTGGAGCTTCGCACCTACAACTTCACTGAAATACTGACCACATTTAGTACTACTTTCTCATATGTGTCTGAGTCAGCAACTCGATTCACCCAAACGTAAGGTTTACTTGTCAGTGACCTTAAAAAACATGGATTCGACATTGATATTGCATATTTTCAATCATTTTATATTACCCCTTCCCACTCCCCTTTAGGTGTATCCCCGTCTTACCCCAGAGGACTATTTTTCAGACTATAAGTAATATGTGTACCATGTTTGGTTGAAATTTTTTCCAGATATGTATACTAGTTTGCGCTTTTTTGACATGGCAGTTTATTAGCCCCATAATGTTTCTCGGACTCCGCCAGGGCTGTAAACGTATTAAATTAACATGTTTTCTTTAATTATTTAATATTGTTATTATATACTATCTAAATATTTGATATTTTTAAATTCTATTTTATTTGCACCCATCTACATACTTTAGTGTTTGATCACATGTTAAGTAATTATATATCTTCAGCGCAAACAACTTAAAGTATGTACACTATTGCTTCCATTAAATTTGAATTGGTTTAGGATATCCTTTTGATTTTTGTGAAAAACAGTATATGAAAGAAATCTCAAGTAAAGCCAGTACCTCTAGTTATCTTGCCATGTGGCCGATGTCATTTGTAAATAATGAAATTTAGTTCGCAACTTTGACGCACACATAGATAAATCAAACGAGTACTACGTTAATTGACGATCACTTTATGTGTCAATAATAGTATCTCGAGGAGATTTACCATTTTTGGTTGGTAATGCTTGTCTATAGACACAAGATTGAGCTGCCAACTTGCAAAATGAAACAATGGAGACACATTACACTTTATTTGATCATATCTCAATGAAATTTTAACGTTAATTTCAAGTATACAAAATGTATGAGAAGTCTCTGTAAACGTAGGTTTAAGTATCACAATGTCAGTGTAATTTTAGTTGCAGTATTGCTAACAAGACTTTCTTAGTTACAGACAGGACTGTCTGGCATGCGCGCCGACTACGTGGGTGCTCCCAGGCTTCAGCACCAACAAGATTTTTTATTTTGATAGAAACAAAATAAGGTATGTATTTCTAGCTTGCAATTATCCAGAAAAAGAAATAAATAAATAAGCAATTAAAACATTGAGATGGAAATTAAAATTTCTTACATTACATTACAATAACTTGTCCTTAACATTCGACCCTGGTTTGAACCCGTTTCTCTTGCGTTTAAGTCGGTCGTGTTACCGACTGAGCTAGATTAGTCTCAACTTATCCTTATCACCAGTATATTTTACTTTATCACAGCTCAGCCCTTTATGACAGTCAGTGATGAAAATTTTCCGGAAAATTTTCCAATTCATAAAAACATACTCCACTTATTCCTATATCGTTGTTTAGCCGTGATGTGAGGTGGGAAATTTTCTTCTATATTTTTCCGGAAAATTTTCTGTTCCTAACAAATATCAGTGATCAAGTAACAGTTCCTCAGTATTCATAAAATTGATTGAAATCATGTATAGAGATGTTAAAAAGTGAAAGATCGTTTAAAAGAATCTGAAAATTTCATGGGCCAGAAAATTTTCAGTACTATGTAGCAACAAGTGAAACAATTTTTCATGAATCGAAATATTTTTTGTCTTGTATGGAAATATTGAAGAACTTTTTATGAGTCGGAAAATTTTCTTTATTTTGAAGCAAAAAGAAATACAACTTTTTGTGAATCGGAAAGTTTTATTGCTCTGTAGAAACAGGTGAAAGGAATTTTCAAGAATCGGAAAATTTTCATCACGATGTAGGAACAAGTGAAACAACTTTTCATAATCCGGACAATTTTGGATATTATGCATAGTGATGTTAGGTGGAAAATTTTCCACTATATTTAACTGCACATTCAGCTATAAAATTCAATTCCTGTAGAGGAAAGTTAGAATTATTATCAACAGCAACAAATTATCATTTTCCAATTATCTTTCGGAAACGAGAAAATTTTCTAATATTTCAAATTGGGAAGTAAAAATGTTTCTTTCTCTCTTTTATCTCTCTCTCTCTCTCTCTCTCTCTCTCTCTCTCTCTCTCTGTGTGTGTGTGTGTGTGTGTGTGTGTGTGTGTGTGTGTGTGTGTAAAGTGCAGGGAATATACATGGAGTTCGTAGAGAACAAATATCCCATTCCAATATTTAAAATGTAACAAGAAATTGAAAAGAAACCTTTGTGAATTTATCAATTTCAGAAACAGAAAATTCCACTATTTCTTCACATGTAGGCCTGCCTATGTAATGAAATAACTACATAAAAGTTCCTTGTGAAGATTATTTTTGTAACATAAAATAAGAAAAAAACGATTTTATTGTGTTTAACACTCGTAAATGATAATTTCAATATTGGAATTTTGTATAATCAGCATCTTAGAGCAGATATTTGTATTGTAAAACTGCCATTATTATGTATAAAAATGTATTAGAAATAATGATGATTTGATAGAACAAGTATATATATATAGAAATATTTTTTTATTTTGTAAATTAAAGTGAAATTACTTGTTGCTTTTAGAACGCAGTGCTAATATTGCAGCTTTTTGTGTTTCTTTTATTATTTTATTGGAAGAACAACTACACAAATCAGCTTCCTTATTAGTTATATTTCACTTTCTCTTCTCAATAAATATATGAATATATAAATGTTTATTTCCAGAAAATGGTCAGTATTTTCTTTCATGAGTTACTTAAACTCGAATTTTGGGTGGACAAAAATTTACAGTAGGTACTTTATATTATATCTACCTATTTATAAGTGTTGAAGTATGTAAATCTATAAAAGTAGTAAAGCTATGAGAAAACCGTCTTATATGTATTAAATTGACAAAATCTAATATTGTAAGATCAAAGGTGGATTCTGAGGGAAGAACGCACTGGAGTTTTTGAAACATTCTTTAAATGAAGAATCGTTAGATTTTCACTTCATGAAACTTTTTAAGACAATACTTATTACCAATAAATTACCAATAAATATATTTACGGCTAAACAACGATGTATAAATAAGTGGAGTATGTTTTTGTGAATCGGAAAATATTCATGACTTTTAATAAATTGAAATTTTAAATAATAGAATGGGTTATTTGTACTCTACGAACTCCATGTATGTTCTCTGAACTTTGTATACACACACACACACAGACAGAGAGAGAGAGAGAGAGGAGTTGAATTAAGTGGATTTTGAGTTTAACGTCCCTTTCAGCAGCGAGACTATATAAGAAAGACCAGCTGATTAACGTGAAATCCGAACTACATGAGCTCCCGCTGGGAATCGCAGCCAGGTCTTCCATGCCAAAGGCGCGTATGCTAACCACTTAGCAACGAAGGAGCTCGCAGAGGAAGAGAGAGAGAGAAACACTTTGTAAAATTTTACTTCCCAATTTGAAATAGAAAATTTTCCGGTTCCCGAAAGCTAATTGGAAAATTAAAATTTATTGCTGACTAACTTTCCTCTACAGAAATTCAATTTTGTAGTTCTATGTGCAGTTGGAAATATAGTGGAAAATTTTCCACCTAACATCACTATACATAATATCCAAAATTGTCCGGATTATGAAAAGTTTTTTTCACTTGTTTCTACATCGTGATGAAAATTTTCCGATGAAAATTCCTTTCACTTGTTTCTACAGAGCAATAAAACTTTCCGATTCACAAAAAGTTGTTTTACTTTTTGCTTAAAAATGATGAAAATTTTCCGACTCATAAAAAGTTCTTCAATTTTTATATATAAGACAGAAAATATTTCGATTCATGAAAAATTAACTTGTTCCTACATAGTACTGAAAATTTTCTGAGCCATGAAAATTTTCAGATTCTTTAAATGATTTTTCACTTTTTAACTTTCTATACATGAATTCAACCAATTTTATGATTGCTGAGGAATTGTTACTTGATTACTGATATTTTTTTAGAACGGAAAATTTTCCGCGGAAAATTTTCCACCTGACATCACTAATGACAGTATTCATAGAAGATTTTAACTAAAAGGAAATCAATCAAAAAAATAATCGAGACTCCTCTAAAAATATATAACATGTCCTGCCATTGATATGGACCCACATAAATTTTGGAAACTCGGCGCCGTTGCTGTCTGGTATCCCTGCGTTGAGAGTCAAGCGGAGCAATTTAGTTCTAAAACCATGCCTGATGTGAGTGATTGTATTTACACAGTCGAAGAACGGTTATTGGGATATTTGTGTGAGTGTATGAACTGTAATAATCACCAAGGATCATCACGATATCAAACTAGTAAAATGAAAAAAAAATAAATAAAATGAAAACTTTTATTTAAAAAAAAAGATATTAAATAGGACTTTATTCTTTCAAAGGCAAATCTAGATGCCATTAACGTTTGAAAGACATTAGAAAACTACCTGTGACCGAGAAGTTGAGGACAGAGAATAGTATTCAAACCTAATATTTTTAAGTCACGGGGTCAGTGGTTGCAGAGAGGCTACTAGATTCTCTCCGAAGACTGGCGAAGAACTTGAAAGCGAAACCGAAAGAACTGCTCCTTAAAGAACTCCGTCATACTGCCGGAAGCCGGTCGTCACCACGCTAAGGTATAAGAAATCCAACCTCGCAGTCGAGAGAGCTCGCCGTCAGTCCTGACATGGAGTAAAGGCACTGAACGTAAAGCAGAAGCATTGACCCAGGATTACGTCAACCTAACTCGATTTTGAGAGAGATGATTCACCGGCAGACAGCAAAGCAGCCATCCATTCACTCCTCTGAGATCCTGGGTTCGACGCAGTTCAACCTTGCCACACAAAGAGGTTTATGTGGGTCAATATCCGAATTTCAGCGCGAAGTATCACAGAAGTCGTCATTCAGAAGAGGAACGCGTGGAGTTATGAACAGTGTCAAAATGATATTTATTTAGTGCGTGTTATAATCACAATCTTGCTAATGTGGCATGGAAGTAAAGCTAAGTCTGAGAAGAGGCCATGTAAATTTGTGTAGCAAAAGCCTTTAGATTCACTCATTTGATAGGCTTAACACGAATTAGTAGGAGGCTCATCGAATGCCCAGCTAGACTATAAGCAAACAACAAAAGAATCTAAAACAATTGTTTGTAAACTCTGTTAAAGTAAAATTGTGGGTTCGTTCACTTTGTTTCTTGATCAGAAGTCTGAATTAAAAGGCCCTGGTGGGGCCGCGGTGGCTCAGTGATACAGCGTTCAACTCTGGTGCATGGGGTCCTGGCTTTTATCCCAGCTTGCTCCAAATGAGCTTTGTGTAGGACAAACACCGTGTGCGTGGGTTTTCTCGGGGTTCTTCCGTTTCCTCCTACTTTCTTCATTACACTATTTTATTCATTTTTCATCCTTATCGTCTCCTTTAGCCTATCCGGCCCAACTTAAAAATTTCATTTTTATAAATAGTCCTTGTGTAGATATTAAAGCGTAAGAGATTAATATTTTGCTTTGCAGATTCCCTCCTAGTTTGTATTCAGCCAAACAAATATACAGTCATCATCATTTTTGTAATTTATGCTTCTCATTTCTCTTTATTGCAGATCTCTATAATATTTAACGAGTAGTATTATATCACATGAAAGTTTCACACACTATTAGTAAAATTGTTTCCTCATTGTGAAGTAGAATTGTGTAGCCCAAGAACGAGGCCTTCATTAAGAAGAAGCTGATTATATTACAGGTTGTATCTACACAGGGAATGCCTGTCTGCTGGCCATTACTCTACCACTGTACTACAATATCAAATGTCATTAAAAATTTCATCACTAAATTAGTAATTTTCATTTTAGAAAGAATTCGGGACCTTGCAGCACCAGACAACTTTGTAGAAAATAACACTAGTTAACAAAGGTTTTGTTACATAAAAGAAAATACCTGTTCTTAAAGGAACTTTTTGCGCTGAATTCGAATATGCACTCGGTTTTTCTCCATCACGTACGATTTTCCCGTAACATAGGGATTTTCGGGAAAATCCCTCAAAAATTTCCCTTTTCGTTTATTTTACATCCCAAGATCTTGTCCCCTTGCATATACTAACATAGAAATTATACCTAAGTATACTTTGATTCATATTTAACAAACCCTCCAAGTTTCGTAATAATCGCTTTATTCTTTCTAGAGAAATAAATATGTTTGTATGTATACTGTGTGTACTGTTTATTGCACCTTATAGTAATGCTTTCAGATCTCTTAAGTTGAGGTAAAACGTTTTGCTTTATTACCACAAACACATATATAAAATACAATACAATATAATTTACAAGTGTGACAATTTACAATAAACAATAATACAAATGTACCAAAAGATCATGAAAAGACAATCAAAACTATCACAATATATGAAACTTCCATTGGGTTACAAAAACGTACACTACTTCCTTCTTTTGTAAGAAATGTTGCATTCTCTAACAAGACCCCAACAATAGTCCCCCATCATTGAAGGATCCCATCGTCCCTGGTACCTTTTCTCCATTGCCATTATATCTTGGTGGAATCTTTCCCCCTGTTCGTCGCTGAGAGCACTAGGTTAGCAGGAAAGAAGCTGAGGTGGGAGTGCAAAAAGTGGATTTTTAAAGACATCCTACAACCCAACTCTTTGCATTTCTGTATCATGTCCTGTACGATTTCTGTGTAACTCTCAGCTTTGTTATTGCCCAGAAAATTGCGCACAACACACTTAAATGCTGTCCAGGCAGCTAGCTCAGCACTGTTTAACTTGCTGTCAAAGCTATCATCAAGCATTAATTTCCTAATTTGGGGACCAATAAACACTCCCGCTGAAATCTTAGCATCACTCAGGTTAGGGAACTTATCTCGCAAATACTTGAAACCTTCACCAGATATGTCCATGGCTTTGACAAAGTTTTTCATAAGTCCTAACTTGATATGAAGTGGCGGTAGTAATATCTTATTAGGATCTACCAAAGGAGCGTATTTGACGTTGCATTCTCCAGGTACGTAATTCACTCTAGGTTCCCATTCCTTCACTTCATAATGTTTGTCATCAGCTCGGCTATCCCATAAACATAAAAAACATTGGTAGTTCGTGTAACCGCACTGCAGTCATAATAAAATACCAACTACCTTGAGATCACAACATATTTGCCAACAATGGTCCTTGTAATTTATAAGATTTAGCAAAGTTGACATGGTGTCATAGGATTCCTTAATCTTCACTGAGTACGCAAGTGGTATAGAAGGTTTTTTATTTCCATTATGTAAAAGGACAGCTTTAAGGCTGACCTTTGACGCGTCGATAAATAACGTCCATTCTTCTGGAACGTAAGGAATTCCTAGCTCCGCCATCAACCCATTTATATCCGTACATACGCACACATTATCTTGCATTGAGAAATAGCTTGAAAATTGAACATGCCTTTTCCTGTACACTGATATGTTCGTTTCTGCATCCAATAAGTTCCACTGCTGGAGCCTTGATCCCAGAAGTTCCGCCTCTTGTTTTGTCAGGTGCAAATCACGGACTAGGTCATTAAGTTCACATTGCCGGATGAAATGTGGCTCGCGAACACAGTCAGGGATGAACGTTGGATCCTTGGATGTACATGTTCATGTCGATGGTTCATCAAGGTCATGATCATCATCAGAGTCTTTTGGCCATATCTCTTCCCAGTTGGTAGGGGGTTCGGGAAGTGGAAGTTCATCCCCGTGCGGAATAGGTCTAATTGCGGATTTAACGTTGGGATAACTTATTGTGTATTTGCTTTTTTTAGAATGTTCCTTAACTACTGTGAGACAAAAATAACAATCATCCAGATGGTTGGTGGGTTCTCTCCACACCATTGCAATGCATTGATACAGCAAATTTCATGAACCTCCGTTTCCCTTTGGCCCATGCAAGTAAAGTGACGTAGCACGACGCACAAATTATGTTGGGTGCCCAAGTTTTGTCCTGATCTCCCACACGACATCCGAAATATATATAATATGCTAGTTTCACCGATGGCGTAATGGATCTACACTGTCCTTTAACTACAAACTGGCCACACACATAACAAAAACTATTTGGTGAGTTAACACACGAACGCCGTCCTCTTGACGCCATTGTACTGATCACAAACTAAACTTCTGGTCTTAGTTGGGTATAATGCCGTTAAGATCAAACATGAAAGCACTCTTAACAGCAAAGACAACTTTGAAAGTGAAGTAGTGTTAAACCACACGTCAATATAAAAATGTACAAAACTCCCTCACCAGGTGTCAAGAACACAAGAAAGAAAGAAATGCGCGGGGGGAGGGGGGAAACGATACCGTAGTGGAAAATTCAGACTGCATTAGTTCATTGTTGTCAACAATGAGTCTGTATTCCATTCTTTCTTTCTTTTGCATTCTGTTACATTTGATAACAAATATTGATAACCATTTCATGAACAAAACGAAAAAAACTTGGAGAATTGTATATATATGTATTAAGATATACATATACTGTACGTTTAAAAAAATATACGTTGGAAGTACATTCTATTTTTATACACGTTTCTAGTTTACAGAGAGCAATACAAGTGTGTTGTTGACTATTGTAAATATTCATTTTTATGTCTGTGTTTGTAGTAATAAAGCAAATCGTTTTTACCCCAACTCAGGAGATCTGAAAGCACTACTATCAGGTGCAATAAACAGTGCACACAGTATACATACAAATATATTTATTTCTCTAGAAAGAACAAAGCGATTTTTACGAACCTTTTAGGGTTTATTAAATATAAATCAAGGTATACTTAGGTATAATTTCTATGTTACTATATGTAAGAGGACAGGAGCTAGGGGAATAAAATATCTGAAAAAGGGAAATTTTTGAGGGAATTTTCCGAAAATCCCTCTGTTACGGGAAAACTGTAAGTGATGGAGAGAAACCGAGTGCATATTCGAATTCAGCGCAAAAAGTTCCTTTAAGATCATGTGATTTTTCTCATGTAACAAACAAAAAGTTTAAATTTGTTAACTAGTGTAATAGGCTCCATGTCTCTCATCGTCGGTACGGGACAGATGAAGAATTGCTCGAACAATGTGCAGGAAGCTTTCTGAAATGTGACTCCTCAGATGCTTCGAAATATGTCAAGGATAAAATAGTGATGCACACATCTGTGCGTACGAGACGATGGAGCACATAAATTCACTGGATACGTAGTTTGTATATGTAACTATTATTACATATACAAACCGTATATGTATACCGTATGCACTAAATTAATAAACTATTATTACATTAGCATTAGGGGCACAGCTACGAGAGGTCAACCGGGCTCGGACTACCCTAAAACTTTCTAACTCAACATACATTGTACACTTTTTTAATAAAACTATATTTGTTTAACAGGAAAATGATTGATGTAGCGTGAATATTTGATTTGACACTTCACCTGTACTCTCTCTTATAAAATCAATCTAATTGTATCATTTTTTTCTGAAAATATAGGCAGAGGTATTTTACAATTACTTATCAGGTACAGACTATCTGTTCAATACTACATAGATATAATGGATGGTAGTATTGGACCCTCCCAACAGAAATTTCTAGGTGCGGGCCTGATTAGCATTGTTCTCTACGATACTCTAACCTAGGGATACGTGAACTTCTCGTACACCTGTATAATTGCACTTAAGTATACAGTATAAAGGAAAATTTAGCTGATGAGATGCTTTCAAAAGAAAACATATTAGATTTTTAAAAAATTACCAACTGTCTTGTTACTAAATTTTATAACATTTCTCCTCTTTACATAGCCTGAACTTTGTGATGTTTTCAATAGATTCACAGTTTTTTTTTCTATTATTGGTGGGTATTATTAGTAAAACATAATTCCTAAGTTTAGCAGCATTTACAAGTCTGGTTACAGACGTAGTACACTGGAAAAAAATTCTGTAGTTTAAATTATCAAATATCAATGAAAACTCATTTACCCTTCATTTTGTAAGTTAATATACATTCCCATAGATTAAATTACAAAATTTGCTGTTTCTTTACAAATTCACTGTAAATTTACAAGAAAATATGATATTTTTATTGATAAAAATGTAATTTTACAACATTTAATATTAGTAATTTTACTTTATGGTGTAAATTGATATACATAGAGGTTTGGCAAACAGATTGTCGCTGTTTTTTGTAATTTTTTTTTTACAGTGTAGGACATGTTAAAACAGAAGATAGAACAAGTGGAAGACAATCTAAGTACGAGACTATATGAAGCACAGACTTGAGTAATGCCTGTCTTTAGTATTTTCCATTATTTTTAAATTTGTATAATTCTATTTAAGCATAGCTACGTTTTTGTTATTAAATAATATAAATTTTAAATATAAATGTTCTCAATAAAATTTTCAGATTGTTTTAATCTTTCCAGATTCCTATACACAAATGGCGTTTAAATTACTTTCACTCATGTTGCTCCTAGATAAGCAAAGATCAATACAATGGTTAAAGATTAAAAAAAAAACTCCAAAAGAAAGAAAAATGTGGGATCTTCTAGAATCTTCAAGGCAGTGGTGGGAATTGGCTGAGTCTACAAGAAGGACCAGCAAGAAAAAACTAGAAATCGTCGATATCCAACAGCCACCAGTGCATACAAAACCTAATACTATCCAGAAAAGATTATTGACATTATACAAACTTTCCTCCTAGTAGATTATGGAGTGGAATATAGAATCTAATTAGGAAATAACGACGTAACACCAGATTAAAATTGTAACAAGAATTCTTTATTAATAACACAACCACAAAAATATATGTTCTGTGTACCGGACCTCAACGGTATGGATGCAATGTGTTTTGTTACACCGAATTCAAATTTCGAAACCACAGAAAGATCAATCGTGTCAGTTCCTTTTTATGGAAGTAAAACTTGAGCGATTTTGGATAGGGAGGATACACGTAATATAACTATACAAAAAAATGAAAGTTCTGTGCAGCGGGCCCCAGAATATGAATTCGATGTATTTTGTTACACAGAACCCAAACTTAGAAACCCCAAGAAGATCAATCGTGTCAAGTTTGTTTTATCGGCAAAAAATATGTGTCCCCTCTATTCAAAATCGCTCTCAAGTTTTTCTCCCATAAAAAGGAACTGACACGATCGATCTTCCTGTGGTTTCGAAATTTGAATTCGGTGTAACAAAATACATTGAATCCATACCGTTGGGGTCCGGTGCACAGAACAAATATTTTTTTTGTGTGTGTGGCTGTTTAATCGATATATAATTACAAGTTAAAGAATCTTTTGCTGAATATTAATTTGATACATAAGAAAATAAATTATGAAACGGTTGATTAGCTATGTTGAAAGTATAGTAGTATGCTTAAAATAAAGATTTCCTTTTAAAAATAATTAATGAAGAACGAAATGTTTAACTACCTTTCCGGTTTCAATAGAGAGATGTATAAGAAAATGTAATCTATTCGTAGGTAGCGTTGCCCACGAAAAGAGATGAGACTAGAAATAAGGTTTTGTCCTCTCTGCTCGTAAATATGTGTGTAGAACAGTCGTCTTGATTTTCGAAGAATTCTTTTTCGCATCGTTTCGATTCTCGGAAGACTTCTGTCTTGTGGTTTTCTGAAAGTATTACAAAATGTATGCCCTAATTTGACCTTTTTTTAAAAAAAAATCTTCTAGAAGTTATTACAAGATCTTCTCGTCACGAGAAAATCACAAAGAGTATGATATGGCAACATTTAAATCATATTTATCATTGTAATGTATTGTATAATGACATCTGTATCTTTAAATGTTGCTAAATGCTTTTCAGTGTTTGTACAATCATTTTGCCATGTTATAGTTCTTTGTACTATGAATGATGTAACTAAAATAGTTTATGAGATGTAAGACTTCGATGAAGTAGTGTTCCTCTGACACTCGAAAAAGTTTCGTCTCGTCTCGAAATTATCATATATCTCGTATTGTCTCGAATTGCCCGTCTCCTGGGTAATACTATTCTTGGGACGCTGGCTCCATACTAAATATTAATTTCTTACAACTTCTTAGGATTTTTTCTTTCTGATACCTGTCGCCAGACGTAGACAGAATCAATCTCTCAGACTTCCCGTATAATAGGAATTAATAGCACAGTTTGGAAGTTTAAAAGGTATACACAAAGACAGTTATTGGGTACCATGGAAAGATAGTACCTATACGATCATAATATTATAACGTAATCTTGCAACCACTGAAAAATATTCAAATATATAACTTTTCGAAAATCGTGAAGGTATAAGAGATATCACTAACATTACAAACTCGATATTTTGTGAATTATATTTCTTTCAAATAGTATTTTAAAAAAAGGATTGGTCAAGTTGTGTCAAAGTGTGGAATTTTGAAAGTTTTGCATAATTATGAGAGAAAAATACAAAAGTTTGATCGTTAACTGAAATATTCATCTTAGAAAGAATAGATCACATGGTTTAGAGCTGATCTGACATACTTCATCTATTTAAAATATTGCCACAAGCAATACTCCTTTGTTTTCAAAACACAAGTAGATAAAATTGAATTTTACGTCCCACGATTATGCCGGCTAGACTAAAGGAGAAAAACATAAGTAGAAAACCAACATAACGTCTACTTTGCTCATGGACTTGAAACATAATATGCTACATGGAAATTCATTTACTTTTAACTTAATTTTGATTTTAAAGACGTTTAGTATATCTTGCAAGGTCAAATGTTAAAGGTAGTTGTTACATGTTATTTTATGCTTTCAATATTCTATTTCAAACACAGATTTACATGAAGATTATAATTCAATTTTCTTGAAAAGTAAAGAATGATTTGTAAACATTTTTATAAACATGTTCGCAAAAAATATTCAAGTTCACTTCATCTCCATTTTCAGCAAAGTATAGAAATGTAATAATAATAATAATAATAATAATAATAATAATAATAATAATAATAATAATAATAATAATAATAATGTTTAATGATAATAAAGATAGAGTTAACTTTCAAAAAACGTTTGAGATTTCCAAGATCCAACTTAAACTCTCTCTCTCTCTCTCTCTCTCTCTCTCTCTCTCTATATATATATATATATATATATATATATATATATATATATATATATATATATATATATATATATATATATATATAAAATTTTTATATTGTGAATCACTATGTGCAACTAATAACTAAGGTTTTTTTTTAATGGCATTGCGCAAAGAATTCTTGAATTGCATCAAACATACGTAATCTGAAAGTAGTGTCTGATTGAATGGCTTTTATAGTCACCTCAGATCTATCCTCTTTCATAAATTTGACAAAATTTTCTGCTGATGATACATCCACAGTATTTGCGAACGTTTCTTCATCGATAAGTACCGTTGGAATGTAAAGCACAGCTGCAATACGACCATAATTTTGATGTTCATCGTAACTAGCTTGGAAAGACTCGAAAGAAAATTCTACACCGTCTATACTATTTTGATTAACAACACTTGTGAACGATTTATGATACACACTTAACAGATCATGTATATGCTTCTCCCTAAACGATGACGTTGTACAAATATGTAAGAACATAGAAATGTCATTGGCTGGAGGGCAGTATTTTATGAACTGGAAGTCTACAAATTTTACACTGTTTATAAATCCGTTATCCCCATACCGCACAAGAATATTACTCAACCACATATCACCCTGACACACAGAATTCACATATTTTCTTGATGTTTGAGTTAAAACCCATAATTTGTCAAAATATTTCAAGATTTTGTCTTCATTTAATTCCATGATGGTTTTGAATTCAGGTATTAAGCGTGCAATCGCTTTGAAACAGCGATAACCGCATTGTGCCCATTCATATGGTGGATGGCCAGGTTTCTTAAGGAACATTTTTTCTGATAAGTCGTACTTTTCGTTTAATGGAACACCCAATTTATTTTCGAACACAACTGTAGTAGCGTGGAATTGTGCCATATGTTCTAAGATTATAGAACATTCTTCGAAATTTAATTCTTTTCTCCTGTCAAGGAGTACGTAGTCTTGTAATTTTAAATTTTCCATCACTAGTTGTCCATCTTGAGCCAAATAACATCCTGGTATCGGTAGAGATGCACCGTGAACATAATGATTTAAGTCCGAAACTATGCTACCGTAAAAATGTACTTCTCTTTGAAACGAACCAACTTCACTAGCAAATCCTCT